>NW_028233342.1:1800000-2045311 GCF_057557595.1 Rhyacophila brunnea
AAAAACTAATTTATGTCAATGTTTTATATTGAAGAATCATATTTTTATTTTCTCTTTTTTAAAATAATATGTATTTTAATATTCACTATTTAGATTTAATAAGAGTCTCATACATAAGAACAATTTTGATTTTTATAGAAAAATTATATACTCACACACCATCAATTTTTTTGAATTTAAATTTTTAAACTTGAATAAATTCAAAATGGTATATTATATAGTGCAATGAAACATTATAGCTATTGTATTTTTGAGGTTAAAAAACGTTCGGAAATTTATGATCGAAACACATTAAATAAGATTGTATTTATAAAATACTTCTAAAACATTAATTATACAAGTTTTAAACCACACTAGTATATATAAATTATAAAAAAACATTCCAATTTAAGTTTCTACAAATTATTACGCATACGAACTAATAAGTAATATTTATCACATAAATGTTTCTAAGATGCTATTGCCAGTATAAATTCTAATATAATTACAAAAGTTGTTATATGCGATGTTTAGACCACCATAACAGGTGGTAATTGATTTCTTCGTAAGATCATGTAGAAAAAAATATATATCTCACGTATAACACCGCAAAAAAATGACAATATCATTATCTTTTGTACATTTTTCTATGAAGCAATAGCATTTTTATTGTGAAATTATTATATGGTTGAATTATTTAGGTAATTAAATAGGGTGTTATGGAAAAAAAGGATATATACTAGTTTTAAGCATTTAAGTGAATTATGTAAATATAAACTTATTGCAAGCATTTAAGTTAATTATATAACAATAATTGAACTGGATTTAAAGACGTAATTTAGTCAATCTAGCTGTTGCCTTATAATTTGACGTAATTCGCAGCATGTTATTGCTATGAAAGTAAGATTTTTATGTGATTTTTAATGTGTGAAATAGAGACTCTATTTATTTTTCTAATTTATGAGTGTATGTTTATATTTCATCTTATATCAGATTTTTGTTCACAAATATAATTTAATGGGCATCTAAACGAATGTAATGCTACAATATTATGACTTTTTTATATTTTCGATTTTTTTTGTAATATAAATCTATCAAGATCATGATCTGTTAACAAAAAAAAATATTTAATTACCACATCATCGATTAATTTTCAAAAAAATATTTAATATTTGTTAAAATATAAAAATATATATAAATAAATCAAATTTAAAGTGGTAATTGACTAAGATGTTCATTTCATATAAAAATATTAATACGAAAGAATTTAGACTATGTATTACTATACAAATAAAGATCTTCTAAAAGACTTAAACCTTTTTATTGATTTTCAGTGTTGCATATGCAAAAAAACATAGATATATATTTTTTGAACCTATAGTACTTTATGCTTCTTTTTAGATTGAGCTGTGCAATATAAAAATATCAAATATGTAAATCAACAGCTTTTAGGTATCACTCACACATGAACAGAATTAATCAACATTTGAAACCTCGAATTTTGTTTCTCTAAGAGCACATAAATTAGAACACTATCTATAATTTAGATAAAAAAAACATTCCTTGTTTATTTTAAAAAGAGATAAATTAAAGATTTTTAGGATATTATTTAGAAAATATTAAACTAGAGGCAAAAATAGATGTTAAAATGAATTAAAATTATTTTACGTTAAAATCATACTTATTAATTTATACTATAGTATCGCTTATCATCATAAATAAAGTATGCTGACAAAAAACGTGCAGAAATTTATTTTGTGTTTCAAAATTATAACAAAATCTATTAATATATATAAGACTGAAAATAAAATACACAAAATATTTATATAGCATTATAATTTTTTTTTATTAGGCTAGAAATCATAAAATTTTCAGTTCTATAAATTTTTTTGATTAAAAGTTTTTCTCAATGAATATTCGAGTTAATTAATATTTTGGTGCTGGATTTTTTTTGTTACTATATATATTTAATTGTATAGAAATACTAAAGAATGTTTTCTTAATTTGTTTTTTCATTTGGTTCTTTATTTATTAGGACTAAGCAGAGGTCAATAAAACTAGGTACTTACGATCTAATTTTTATAAATAAATTATCTGAAATATACCGTTAAAGAAATGGATAATTATTTTATACGAAAACCATAACAATTAAATATACAGGGCGATAAATTCAAACTTATCAAAAACAGTAGTAATTGTAAAACGGATTTCCCGTTAGTTTCAAAAAATTATCCACTTTAGTTTTGATTTAGTTGATGTTTAATATTTAAACTACATGAAAATTTGGGATTTTATGACTAATGAATAAAAGTAATTATTTACTTTATTAAATTATAAAATGCTTAATATACTATCTTTCAGTGGCCAGTGAAATTTATACAAAGAATTTTTATCCAGATTATATATTAATCAAGAACTGTAATTTAATATTTCATGTTTTTTTGCTCTGAAAACGTAATTTAAAATAAAATAAATTGAGTAATTAATCTAAATTTAGACTTAAAAATGCTATAAATTTTTTTAAATTTCATCTTAAATTACATTTAATATTTTATTAACCACAATTAAAAATCTATCATTTAAAAATTATATCAATAAGGTGGATCAATTTTTATTTATTGGTTTATTATGATCTTTGGTTTATCGAATGACATACCTAATATTTTTGTATATGACAAAAAGAAGAACTGCATCACCCTGATCGAAATTGGCGTGACAAGTATTGACAACATAAACATAGTTGAAAACGAAAAACTGAGAAAATATGACCTGCTAGCATCTGAACTGTCATTAATATACAAATGCAAGACAAAAATTATTCCATATGTTATAACATGGGACGGTGTGGTGACACGATATCATAGAAGGTACCTGAAGGAACTAGATTTCACGAACCAGGTTGAGGCATATATTCAAACCTTGGGATTGAGAAAAACCCTTGAATTAATAGGTCTCGAAAGAAGGAGGGGTATTGAAGAAGACTTTGGAGAGGAGAAGATAGCCGAAAGTATAAATACGCTATGTGTACAGAGAATCAAGCAAGCTGTGCCTGAGAACAAAAACTAAAATTACGACTATAAATATAGCCCAAAAATAAAAAATACTATTATGATCTTTGGTCATATAAAAGCGTCGAATGAGATCATTATATTTCTTTTTAAATAGCTCGCGCATCAAAACTTCAGAATAACGAAATTTATAGTTCTTTTCAATATACATGTTCTTTCAAGATACATCAAATTAACTTTTTTCTAAATCCTATTTTTATTCGTATCAACTTAGATTCAGCTTGTATTTTTAACTTTGAAGCTTAATACTTATATTAATTATGTTTAAATTGTTTACAATGCCACTCTTAATATTTGACTGTCTTTGATCTCTCACTTTTTGTTATTTTATATATTCATGCTATAAACCCACGTTAATGCATTTTTTAGCACAGAATTTGTAATATATATATAAAACGTAAATATTATATTTATCATGCGTAACTTGCACTTATGAAAATTTGACAAACACCAAGCAATTGTTTACCCTAAATATAAACAATAATTTTAACATGAATATTTCAATATTTATGTAATATATGGCCGTAAAAGAATTATTTTTCGAATATGCTTTGATACATCAATTAATTTGAATTATTGATGCGTTTGTGATTTGTATTATCATATGGATTTCTTTAAGCTAAATTTCACAATATAAACTTGTATTTATTTTTGATGAATATTTATATGATTTCTATTTAACATACAAAATATTATGAACTTGTGTTAAAAAATTTGTTATAATTATATCGATTATTATCTTGGGGTATGTATGCGTTAAAATACATATATTTTAATCTATATTTTACATTTAACAGCCTTTCTTGGTCTCATAAGTTGTATATTGTAACATATATTCGATATATTAAGCTTTTGTTTGATTTCAAATTTTATATATAGAGCGCTTATGGCAGTTTTAATGATTAATGAAACTGAATAATGTTCAAAAATTGACGCCTAAATATGTTTTTTCAAATTACACCAAATACATGCTATAAAAAACCTGTAATTTTTCTTTTCTTTTGTCGTATTTACATAGATAAATTATTCATTAATTTTATGAATACCGATGTGTTCGATTTAAAGCCAATATATGTTTCTTCTAGAAATCACTCTGTGTGCTAAATGTCCTTAGATCACATTTCAATATTAATTTTAAACTTTATATCAAAAATAATATTTCACGAGTATTAAGCGATTTGTAATAATTAAAAATTTAATGTAAGTTATAAAAAAGATAAAAATCTTTTTCTTTTGTAAGTATTTTTTATCAAATAATTTACATTAAATAAAACAATTGCAACAAGTTAAATTTTGTTGAATTGAATTATTTACAAACAGAATACGCATTGGCTTCTATATTTCTTCAAATGATAATAAAAGTGTATAGAAACCAGTAAAAAATATATGGCATTAAAAAAATATACTTTTAGATTAGGACTTTAAAAATAGACCTTATTATATTTAGTAAACGTTTGATCATATATATCATTAAAGCCAATAAGAAAAAATAAATAATTGAAAGTATGCTTCTAGATAGAGTGTTGATTTTTAGATTTTAGACTAAATATAGATAAAATATTGTGAATTTGCTTTTTACCACAGACGGACTTAATATACGATAGATATAAGTAATACTGTGATAAAATTTATTTGAGTATAATATTTTAGGCTATGTTCAAGGAATCCTAAATTTTATGCCTAATGTCGAATAATAACATGATCATCTCATGCATTACTTTTGATAAATAATGTTTTAAGTAATGTCAAAATAATTATATTGTATAATGCATAATTCTTATTAGGTTAATGTATAATAACATAGGCAGTATTTCAAAAATAATAATGATAAATATTCGATGACAATTTATGAAGTAACAAACAAAAAGGATAATAAATTTTCAAATCGAAAAATATCATTTTATGCAATAAAATCTAATTTTTAAAATTAAAAAAAAGCAATAGTGCATATTTTTTTAGAAAACTATATAAATTAAAACTAAATATTATTCGGAACTTATTTAAATTTTACATTGAATTTATAAAAAAAATCTTTGTAAATACAAATTATATATTCACCAACAATATTTTTTTGTGCATTCCAATCAAATATTTAATAACTGCTTTATAAACACTATTTATTTCTTCTTAACATAAATCCTACGCATTTATACGTAAATAGATATTTATGGGGTAATGCAAGACACTCGACTCATCTCATTTGAGAGAAGAAGAGCAGCTGGCAGAGATAGGTCAGTTTAGGTGTCGAAAGATCTTCAAATAAATTGCATAACATTCCTAGTGAACTGACTACGTTTCAATAGATGGAATTGATAAAAAAAAATTATACATATTTATAAAAAATAATTATTGGCAATTATTTTGTGTTTAATCATAAAAATTAAAGTTTAGTAAAAAAATATTTTAGATATAAATTGATCAAAATTAATGATAATAAAATTAAATGATCATATTATATTTACCATCGCAAACAAATATCTGCTCGTATAGGGAGAAATTAGGTTTTGCCTTTAACAAATTTCTCAATGACTGAATTTTTTTTATAACTATCATACCAGCTGCCCTAATTTTATCTAAAACCTTATAATTTTTTATATCTAATAGTGAGAGGAGCCAAACTCTCGTTAATGACATCTTCAAAATTGAAGGAAAACGGAATCGGGGATTAATCACTTATTGTTTTACTTGCTAAGATTTATTTTTTTTAGTTGTTCATAGTTACATACATTTTCGTATCACATTCATAACAAGATAAAATCTCTTATATAAAATAAATTTATTAAGGAATTAGAATAGAAAATATAATATCATAAAAATTTAAATTCTTTGAGATAATACTCGCAATCTATTAAGATAATTTATACGAATTAATGCTAAGCAAATTAAAATCGCAGGGCAATAAACATAATATAAAATAAGTTATAATAGGGTATTTGATGTTTAATTACCTTAGGATTCTGATTGCTTTCATACATAAAAATTTATAAATAAAAATCATAAAAAAACTTATATATCTAAGAAAACAAGCACATATGGAGCTAGACAAAGATCGAATAATCCAACATTTAAAATTCAATTGCATTTCGACCTCTTTTATTTCTAGAAAAAATTAGCCATTGCATGATTTTTCTATATAAAATCACAATAAAAAAAGTCTAGTAGTCTCTGTTACACTAAATTCGCATTTATGGGCTAAGTTTTCAATTTTAATTCGTTCTAACTACTTAGATGTTTACGGCCCATTTAAAATATTGCACAACTCTTAAAGACATTTTTTGACACCATTCTGTGATCTAGCTTCTTCAGCACTTATTCTCTGTTATATAATATGAGTATAATTGCTTTACGAAGTGTTTGATCTTTGATGTACGCTTCGACTATATATGTGATTTTTAATTCCTTGGCAGATTTTTTATGAAAGTCTTTGATCAAACCTTTCCCTTAATATCGAATTTATTTTTTTATTTTAACTTTTATATTAAACCAGATCATCTGCGATTCTAACTTTGAATCCAATAAAAATAACGGCTCAAAATGAAAATCAACTTAATAATATTATTTATAAAGGAATCAATATTGGAACACAAAGTGATCTAGATAAAAGACAAACAGGATTGGGATATTATTAAAAATCAAAATTATTATTAGATTAAAATGTCAAAAACATACCAACAGAATTTTCATTTGTAAAATACCTTTAAAATTATTTTACCACAAATCTTTATCCGAAATTATCAGTGTAGTAATGAAAATCTCGAATTATAATATTATAGTTATGATCACCTTAAAAAACCACTTTTAATATATATAGTTTCTATTTTGTAAAAAAAGTTAAAGTATAAGCATTACTTCCATGCTTTGTGTTTTAAATCAACTGTTATTTAATTTTTTAAATCAAAGATAAGCTGCCTTCATACATGAATTAAAATGAAAATAAAATACATGTTTAATTATATATTTTTAAATCTTGATCACCAGTACGCGATTGTTTCATAATCGTTTTTTGTATAATCTTTTACCCCTTTACATTAAGATATATTTTAATTGAATAAAGAAGATACATTACTACGATAATTGTTCAACTTGAAGAAAGAACAGAATCGAGGGGTATATACAACCATAATATTAGGACGGACACTTGAATGAAATGGTCTCATCAGAGTGAGAGGTAGTGAAGAAGCAAGCCAAAAGTATGCACACGAGAAACGTAGAAGACATCGAGAAAGTTGTGATCTGAAACATAAGTCTATTATATAACTATGAATTATATCTTATAAAAATTCAGAAATTCAAGATACTCTTTAAAAACAAAAAAATAAGGTGTTGAATTGAGTAACAGAATTAAAAAAGCGTTTTTTTAATATTATGTACAGTTTGTAATTATATGTGGTTTAAAATCTTTTTAAAGATCTTTTTATTGTTCTTTAATGTCCATGATAGTGCAGGTCTCAACATTTTTATTAACATAATTTGCTGTTGATCAATTTTTAGTGTTTATGTAGAGTATAATGTTAATTTTTGCATGATAGAATATAATTTTCAATTATTTCTGGACAAATTTTTTTGTGACAAATTATAGTAATTTTACAATTTTATTTCGAATCGATTTCCTTTATGCGATATTAATTGTTATATAACTAATTTGATCAATTTAAAAATATTACATAACTCTTTATATCATTCTTTTACATATTCACTTTCATTCTAATCTACTTCACTCCTAACATAGCATATATTTATAAGTAGTTTTAAAGGCATCAAATAGATAGAAAGGATTTTTATATAAATAATAAAAATTAGTATTTTAATGACTTAATTTATTAAATTATTGATTAAAATTTTTATTTATTTATAACAATTCGTGAAAAATGAGTGCGCTCATTGAATCATTTTTTTTGTTTTTTGATAAATTTATAATTTTAATGTTTTTATTCCTATTTTATAAATTGTAACATATAGTGTTTATGCTCTATAATGTAGATATAAAAGTGTATTTGATTTTCAACACATGTATAACTTCAACTTTATAGCGCTAGATTATATTGAAAAATTGAAATTTTAAGAAAGAATATGAACATATAGTACGTCATCGAATATCACTTTCAAATATGTTAAATGTTGCAATATTTTATAATTTTATGATTTGTTTCATTTCAAGAGCACATTTGCTATGCTAAAACGCCACTTGAATTTCAACAAACTAATCGGTAACATTACGCCATTACAAATAGAAAACGGTTAGAAAAGTAGAATTTTTTTTTAGAACACTATTTAGTATATTATTATTGCATGTTCTCTTCTGTGTTTTATATGCAACATTTTTTATTTTTTTTATATTTACATTCAAGCAGTCACCATTTATATACAGTACCAATTTTTTGTTTTATGGGTGTTATTATATATTATATTTTAATCTTTTTAATTGCTGCATATAAATGGAAAATATCGCGCATTATTTTTTACATTACTTATAAAACAAAATACTTCATTTCAAGTATTTATTCATATGATTTACCGCATCTATACTGCCTTTGTTAGTATAATGATAAATTATATAATCCATTTCTCAAAAATATTATTAAATTAGTTAGTTCGTGTTTTAAATAAGTTTTATATATTAAAAATGGTTTTTAAATTAAATTGAATCCTTTAAAAATACCGGTTTTGTTGCATATATCTATTAATCTTTATAGTATTTTGATTTTAACTAATAAAAATAGAAAAAATAACCTAAATTGTTTTTTAATACATTTTATGACACAATAAGGATAAAGTAAAATTACCGATTTTTACAAAATCGGTAAAACAAAATATAACTATGCATAATTTCGTAAATGCATTAGATCAATATAGAAATATGCCATTAAAGATTAGAGCTTTTTCCTAGAGACACAATAATTTTCAAAATTAAATTTTTTTGTATTTTATGCCAAAATTTTCTCTATTAAATCATATTTTCAGTTGTAAATATAGAAAAAATTTCATTTCTTGCAACTATTCGTTGAAAAATCTTAAAAAGCAGCAAATAGAAATTTAAAAAACACATTTAGATTAAAAACGAGTAAACTTTACGGCTGATTTGATTTCTAATCATCTATTCACACAGCATGATTCTTGTTTAAAAAAGTATGTGATATAATAAGTTGAATTAACATGATCAAATTACTCGTATAAGATCTTAAAGTTGTGAACTCTCGTTTAGGAAAAAAATATGTATGAGCGGGCTGTGTTCTAGTATCAAGTATTTCCATTTACGAGTATATTACTCAAAAAATTAATAATTATGCAGGCCGAACTTCTAAAACTAGAAATCGAAAACATAAAAAAACTTAAAGCTGAGAAAATGTAAAATATTTAATAGAATGAATCTTTGAACTGTACGCATAAATTTTCAAAAAATCCACTATGCAAAACTGATTCAAAGTCTAGATTGGTGGATGTATAGTCAACCAGCGATATAAGCTAGATTGTTTTAAATTCCAACAGATTAATTACAACCTAGTAAAAAGGTATAAACAAAGAAGATTAAACTGTTTACAGAAAATGTGAAGGACCACATATGGGGGTTAATCAGATAGCTAAGAATTACATATTGTCATATTTTAATTTCTTTAAAAATCATAACACATGAAAATATATGGTTCATCTACTAAATAATACATATCGTTTTTTTTCTTTTTTTTTCCTTGAAAATTAAGAATACAACAAAAACAATATAAATAGAAAATTCCACACATAGCAAAATAAAGATGATAAAAATAGAGAAAAGCTATAGTAAACCTATAAAATACAAATATTCAATCTTTTCAACCATTTTATTTTTTTGAAAAGATTTACTGTCAAATGTCTTTTTTGGCACGAAAATGTATTATAAATTACGATGCATATATCTTAATTATTGGTAAATACGAATTCTCAAGATTATATATATTATAAAAACCATAAAATTTGTTAGACGTTCACGAAATTTTCTAAAATATAATATATTTTGTGCAATTTTTATATACTATAGCACAAAAATTTTAATATTTAAATGCTGATGAATATTTTGTATATAATCGCACAACTACTTTAGAGACCCGATATTTATAATCTTATAAATGTACGTGATTTACGTAAATCTATTCTGCAAATGTAATAATAACACATTTTAGATATCTCTTCTTCTGATTATATATATTTTTTACATAAAATTATGCATGGTCATTAAAAATTGCATTTAGTTTTTATATACATCTATAACGTTTGGTTTCACGAAAATCGTGTTTGATCAAATACAATAATTTTGTAGTTAATTTGATATATTAAAATTATTTACTGCATGTTTTATTTATATTTAACTAAACAGCCACATTTAATTTATAAGATAATTAATTTATCATATTTTTACTTGTTTAAAATTTAGCGATAAACAATACACATAAGTTTTTAGAAAATTTTAAATTATAATAAGATTTGATATAGAGTTTTAATTTTGCGTATCAATCAGCTTTTTGCATAGTAACAGACTTAATTAAGTTTAGTATAGGGAAAATTTACTTATTAAGCATTTTATCTTTGTATAATATTTATTTTTTATTTAATATCCAATGAAATATAATGATACCTATAAAATTATTTTTTGCGTATAAAATCTATAATCTATAAACACATTGATTTTAAAATATCAAAAATGAAATATTTATATTTATTTCACTTAATTTAGCAACTTATACAAGATTGTTAAAGTAGTCTTGCATTCAATTTTATATTTAATTCGAGTTTGATATTTGAATATTATAATAAATAATGTAAATATCATGAAAAAATTATAAACAAAATGCAAATCCAAGATTTTGGAAAAAAAATCATTCTACACTAAAAATATGATTGCGTGAATATGCTTTGATATAAGTATTTTCAATATTAAAGATTTTGTATGTGTTAAAAAATTTTAATGCTGATTTACATGTATATTTTTTTGCTAGAAAACAAATTTTAGCTTTTTCTATTGCGCTTATAAATTTAATTTCGGTATTCTAGATTGAATATTTCCTTCAGATTTACTCGATTAATTTCTTGCGCCCATAAATATATAACTCTTGAACATATCATCTTCGATACCTCTCCTCTGGGAATATGCAATTAGTTCATATTGTATATAGTCCTATAATTTAAATATATATCTCAATTTGGTTTTTGACTTCAGCTCTATATTATTTGCCTTTTATGATATTTAGCTACCACTCCATCCCATGTTACGACATATGATATATTTGTTATGGTATAAAATTGAGAACAATAAAAACAAATAAAGATCAAATGATATATAACATGATAGTAAGAAACAGGCAGATGTTTATACTTATATAGACAAAGATAAAGGTTATTTAATTCGTTTTGGCAATATGGAGTTTTCTTATTGAACATGAATAGTAAAAATTATCTCTTAGCCTCAGAAACTTTTATGTGAATTTGATTTTTTAGTGTAATAGCATGAAAAGTTTAGCTAACAGAAAAAATAAACGCGTAAATTGGGCTTTTAATAGAGACCTAACCTAATGATGTTATTATCATATTTTACAACTGGTATTTCTATATACTAAAAATAATATTTATATCATCTATGCAAATTTCAGTCCATGGTAATTAAAAAATCAGTGCTATACCACAATTTTTCTTAGATCAGTCATCAATGTTTTTTAAAAAATATCTTTAACATCGTAGCGAACCAGCGTTTTAGATAGGCAACTCTACATGTCAACTTAATTTTGGCTTAGTTTCCGATTTCAAGATAATCCGATATTGATCAACTTCAATTCTTGCGTGTGATAAAAAATAAATAACAAACTAACATCTTTATAATTAAGGGGGTAGATTAAAAATCAACTTTTAATTCGTGATTTAAAGAATGACTATGATGACATTATATATTAATCTTTAATATAAATAAATAAGTCTACAATATAAATAGAGAGCCGATAAAAAAATATAGATCGGAAAGAAATTAAAATACATAAATTTTTCACTATGCATGTGTAAAAATATGAAATATTGTATTAGTACACATAAAAATGATTTTAATCTATATTCTAACATTCATCAATGTGCTGTCATTATACCTTTCTATAAATGTAAAATTAAATTATAATGTTACTATAAATAGCTAAAAATCATAGAATAAACAGCAAATTACATATATATAAATTTACAGTGCTTATATTCTAGACATAACATAAATTCAGTTATGTTTTTGTGCATCTACCTCATCACAAAAATTCAATCTAATATGAAGACAACTATTAACAAGCAAAAAAAGATTTTTTAACATAAGGGAAAATCATAATTCAATAAGTATCAAAGGTTACAAATGCTTTAAGTAAATCAGTACAAATAATCACAATTAAATTATATAAACAGGTTGCTTTATAAATGAATTATTGTTTGAAGTATAAGTGATCTATCAAGATTTTTATGAATTTACTTCTATCGTATCATATAAGAATTAGCAGATTCTGGTTGTATACTTAGTATCTGGTAAGTTTAATATTATAAAAGCCGTTTTAATAGAAAATTATAGGATCACTGTCGAAAAGATCCGAAATAATTATTATATGATTCATGACTAATTTATAAAAAAAATGATTTATGAGTATATAAACATATTAAGCATGCAAAAAAAAAAGTTAAATCTTTTAAAAGCTTTTATACAGTTATAAATTTCCTGTATTCATGTATTAATATTTCACAAAGCAATTTTGGATACATACTATGATGTAGATTTATAAACATCGTTATTTCGCATGAGTTTGGTTTTATAATGTTATTGTTCAATTGTAGTTTTTTAAGCCTTAAAAACTATTTCGATACCCGATAAATATACATTTCTGGTCACTTGAATTAAAAATTACAAAAAAAAGTCTATTCGTTACTTTACTCTGGTTATTAGATGTTTAACAATGCTTATCAGCTGTATTTACTTGTTTTATTTCCGAATTTTTTTTCGAATACATTTTTGTAATCATTTCAGTATACATATATGACACAAATAAAATCCGTCTTTTTAGGATACTAAAACTACATTTGATGCATTTTTTTTGAGAAAATTGTCATATGTATATGTTAGAAAAGATAAAAAATCTTTTTTTATTGTCTATGCTCGAAACAATAATAAACTTGATTTTTCTTTTTATGTTTTCTAAAAACTTTGATTCGGATACTAAATCGTGCTAATAACCTTTTTGTTATTAAATAAACAATATCTATAATACGCCACCGAAAAATCCACGAAAAATAAGCTTTATACTTAATCAAAATGAACTAGCATTCTAATTTATGAAATTTTTTTTTCGTCGTTTTTATTATGATTAAAAAAATAATCACCATTTTTTTGACACACGCTTTTTAAATACTGTTATAAACATACGCCATTACAGGACTATCTTTAAGCTTGATTAGGCGTCATAAATTAACGCTGAATATTTTTTAAACTAGACAAAAATGCAATTCAATATTAAGATTAGCCATTAAAAATCTTTATGAGGCTACAAAAAGTCATAATTAGAATTAGCTGATATTGTAACGTTTACTTAAATCAGCAGATAATTAGAATACACTATAAATACTATTATCTTACTTATCGATGTCTTTATTTTTGATTAGCTGGCAATATTCATATATTAGATCATATAATTCCTTATTATAAAGTTATAAAATGATCTTAACAAACAAAGAGCGGCAATTTTCTATTCGGTTTGCTGTTTTATCTTATTCAAATTAGCTTACAAATTCATAAGATCTATAACTGAAGGGTAAAAATATATAGAATTTATTTGCAACTTATATCCAATGTCTTAACACGAATAGATTTTCACTTTTTAAATTTTTGTGCTATTAATGATCACTATTATATAGACTATAAATTTTTTACTACCGTAATAACATTATGTATGAAATAAATCCTATTTAGGATGTTTGATCATAAAATAAATATAAAATTTAGTCGAAATGTGTTCCGAAAATTTATAAATAAAAGTAAATTACAATAAAATTAGTAATTTCAATATTTTTTTCTATGTATTGAACATATTTTAGCAGAATTATTCAAATTTGCTGCAAAAGTATTGATATGTGTTTTCATCTTCGTACTTATATTCGAGACTAGTTTATCATCTTCAAATAAAATAAGCAGATATATGTCTTCAGAAATTCAAGTTTCTATTTATAGCATGTGGAATATCCTCAAGTGTTTTTAAAGATACAAAAATCATTTTAAAATTCATTATCGTTAAGAAAGATATAAAACAGATTACTGGAAACAAAAAAATACGATAAAAGATTCGTTTGCATTTATAGCCTGATTACAAGCATCCGACATTAATGATGATACTATTTGCTATTTTTTTATATTGAAAACTTTCTAATATCATATTTATAAGCATGTGTTAATATTCACATAAAAACTACAGATAAAATATTTTTTTTTAAAGATTAATCTTAAAATATATCTGCATAGGCAAATTTTATCTTGAAACTATAAAGTGAATTAAACAGTTATTAAAAGAAAAAAAACACTAGTATCGTTTTCTTTTTGTTAAAAAAAATGCATTCACGTAGAAAATATATATTATCTGGTAAGAATTTATTTTTTATATATTATACCGTTTAATTTCATACATTTACTGCTTTCTTTCTGTTCTAAAAAACAGGAACTATAGATATTTCGAGTATAGACATTTTTACAATCGTATTGATACATTGTTTGCAATAAAAGAAATGATGTTAATAATATTTGCATCTTGCAAAATTAGAGTATATATTACAAGAAAGAACATATAAGAACAAATATTTTCTGCTAAATAATATATGATAATTATTGTAAAAGAGCTGTTAGAATATTTTTAATATATTCGCATTGTAATTTTATATAAATTTGGTTTCTGCTGTGTTTTTTTTTTCGCTAAATACGCAACAAAATAATAACATTAGCATCACTACAATCTTTAATACAGAATTGCATAAAAAAGGATTTCTTTATGGAATAAATCTAGCTGCTTATAGATTACGTAGAAATCTATAGTGCTTTTCTACCATATAAATGTTTTTGAAATTACAGAATGAAAATAAGAAATGAATAGTTATTTTATCGGTACATTGTAGAAATTTGAATTCCAACCAAACATTAAATCTGCAGTTTTGAAGTGAAGTATTTACTTTACTCTTAATTTTATAAATTTCGTATTTTATCTAGATGTTTTCCGCATACAATATTTTATAATATTTTTAGGTCTGGATTTCGTCAAATAAACAGCAAATTAATTGATTTATGCTTTTTCTAAATGATATAGAAATCCTATATTATATGAAAGTATCTGTTAAAAGATATTTGGAACATCTATAAAAATTAGCTTTATCGTTCGATTGTTAATTCACAGTTCACCATATTTCAATACTTATTTAGATCTTTTGTTTTTTATGTGTTAATCAATACTAAAAAATTTGTGTGTCCGATAATAAAGCAAAAAGGAACGATATACAGGAGTTCATATATCATCTAGCTATTCACAATCATATACATTTAATTTTATTTTTTATGCTACTAGTTGAAGCGCCAATAATAAAATAATTCTTGCAAAAAAGAATGATTATGTTTTCAGTATATTCGAATTGATTAAATGAAACTTTTTTTTTACCCATAAAAGACAATATTTTTCCATTCAATATGACGTTAAAACTGTATAAGTATGTCTATTTTTTTTCTTTGGTATATTTCAGTTGTGATGTATAAAAAAGAAGTTCTTATGTTTAAACGTCATGATATGATTCCTTGGTAATACAAGAATTTTGTAAAACTACTCGTGCGGTTTACATAATTCGGTCATATTTAGTTTATATACATGCTATATATTAAATTGTTCTTAAATTAAAAATATACAAAAAAAAAGTTCGTTTGAACTACATTTCACAAATGTTTTAGTAGATATTGCTCGCGAAAAGAAAATATTTGCTATCAAAATATATATATTGAAAAAGTATAATTTTCTGTATGTTTTTTTATCAGTCTACAAAAAATACCCTTTTAATGTGTTTGAAGCCTTGAAGACCACAAAATTAATATTAATAATAAAAACATATAAATTTTTTTTTTATTATAGATTACACCATAGAATTTGCTTTCAATGTGTGAAGTTGTAAATCTGTCTTCAAATAAAACTATTCATCTTTTCTTGCAGGCTCATGTATTATATTTTGTTAATATTTAAAGCATACGATTGACGTAAATTAATTATTTGTTTTGTATAGCTACGCCAGATAGTCTAAAATAAGATTTATAGCCATATTCTCTTTATTTTTTCGACATAGACGCGACATTAAAGAAATTATACGAGATAACCCACAAAATAACAACAAAATTATATTAAAATGCAAAAATAAGTTGCTTCCGCTTATATAGGCGCTTGTAAAATAGTTATAAGACTTAGTTTTTTTTAAATAATCATAATTTTATTATAGTTATTTCTAAATAAATAGAATTTTATGTAAGTCTTTATAAGCCTTTTTTTGACTTTTTTGAAGTAATAAATAGATTTTGGGTACATTATATTGGCAAAAGTGCAAACTTGGATTTAAATCTTTCTCTGCTATAAATAAGTAAGGTTTAGGTATAGAAACGCACCAAGACAAAACTATAATTTGTTTAAAGATATAAAAATAATTTTATTACTATTAAAGATCTATTTTAGTGCAATTATATAACAGTTTGATTTCATCTATTTTTAAATTTTTTAATATAAAATCTCTGATAAATTTAAATTCGATAAAGATGGATTTTATTCTAAAAATCTACAATGGAATATAAATTTTCTGCATATAAACCATAGTAATTTGTTCTATGTGCAAAAAATCATTGATAAAATGTTTCATGACTACTGATATAATTTGTACTTTGATTTGTTTTCTTTTTGTATTATTTAAAATAAAAAAATTCCAGAATATCAGATAAAGCCATAATGTTTAAAATAATAATGATTATATAATTAAAAATTTAATCATTTACTTTTTGTGATCAATTTATTACAATACAGTTACGTTGAGAACGCCGTTCAAAAATGATGTGATGGTGAATTAATTTCCATATCCATTTTTAGACAGATTTTATATATATTTAAGAAATATGCATACATGTCAAATATTTCGGATCTAGCTTCCATTTTTATAAATAGTTATCTAAATATAATCTCTTTTTACTAAATAGAATTTGCAAAAATATACTACATCTTTCTTTTGAAATCAAAGATCTAATATATAGCCTATTTGTATATGAAAAAAAAATGAGTAGCTATAATCCTATCATTGCATACCATAAAATGGCATAATCGGAATTTTACTGAGAGCAAATAAATATTTATTTATAGTTCTGAAAAGCATGCTATTATAGGAAACCCGAACTACCAAATTTCATATACACAGACAGCTCGACCGAATCACATAAACAAAAGATATGTTTTTTGGAAGTAAAAATGACGTTGTTTTTACAGTAAACAATTACATATGCAGTTTTTTTGATTCCATAGAAAAATTCAAGAAATTAATAGTATAATAAATAAAGAATTTTCAATGCGAAATATTTTAAAAGAAGAGAAGAAACACAAAAAAAAACAAGTCCAATATATCGATATTTTTATTCAAAAAATCAATAATGCAACGAATATCATAAAATATATAAATTTTTAGAAAGTTTAAGACAACTTTGACTACAAGATGATCGGAAAATAAAATATAAATCATCTAAAAATTGATTCTGTAGAGCATTAACATCAACTAAATTTTTTTCATAAATAAAGTGCATATATATATACAAAAATTAGCAATACCCTTTCAAATCCAAGATTAAATGAAATACATATTTAATCTGTCAGATTGGTTTCAAATTTAATTGTTATTAATAAAACCATATGCCGCTAAAATATATATTCAGTGGATGAAAGTTCTATTAATATATAAAAAAGAAATATATTTAACGGAAATGAAGCGAATCAATGAGAAAAACGTAATAGATTATAAATACACATTTTAAAGAGTATTGTGGCTTTTATGGCTTAATATGTGGATTTAAAAATTTTATTTGAATTTTTAAATAGTATCGAATTTATTAAGATTATAATTTCGATGTATTCAATTATAAATATCTACATAGCATTATGATGAAATACTTTATAAATCACTGTAAATTTTTAAAAACTTTTTACTGCATGCAAATTATATATAATGATAAAAATCCAAAGATATTAAAATAATTATTTACTCATAAAGCAATACGTATAAAATCATTTTTTTTGTGTTTATTATCTCAAAATATTTAAACCAGCGATTTATATAAACAAATTTATTTGAAAGTAAATATTATAGCATGTTATATTAACTAAATTGTTTGAACATGTAAGATATAATGGTCATAAAAACTCTATCATGTAATTTCTAATATTTCGAATACCGCGTCTAGGTTATTTCGATACACCCTTTTAAACAATAAGACCGCCAGGATTTCATAATAAATACGCAAATTTTTTTTATGCAATTCATACGATATAAAATAAATTATATAATCTGTCACATTTTTGGTATTTATGGATGCTTCTTTTAAATTTAGTATATTGAAATTTGCAATGAAATCTGTTTAGTAAAAATTATAAATTTACCACTATACTTTTAATTATAAGAATTTAATTTATATATTTTGTATCCTTTAACTTTTTCGAATTAATTAATCACTGCAAATTAAAATTTCTAAACTAAGATCAAAATAACCATAACCATATATTTATCTGCTTAATTAAGATATATTTGCTGTCTGTTTCTGTTATTTATACCCTTTTCTCTTTTTTTTTATTTCTTAATTTATAAATTTTAGTTCGAAATACTTTGTAATACTTATTATTATGCTTAATTTAATGCTAAAAAGATTCGTATATTCTCATAGGAATTAAACCCTAGCTGTTTCATATATATATCAATTCTTAATACATGTACTAAAGATACAGTAACGACTTATCGAAGTCGGTTGTAATATATTAAAGAAATTAAAATAAAATACTTATTTCGCTGTATATTTAATGTATAATTTTACCCTAATTTTATCTTATCAATGATATATTTGAATTTACAATTTAATACGATTGGCATATTGACAATTTAATTGCGACCATCATATATAACTTACCTTATAATATTTATAAACATATATTCTTTACTACACATTAACTATCTCTTTAGCATTTTCCTTTTAATTGTATATAAATTATAAAATTTGGCAGTATGTATTGAACAAATTCACAACTTTACATAAATAATTTATGTAAAATCACATCAATGTACTTTAACCCATTAAAATAAATTAAAATAAATATCACGTTATGGTTAATTAAGTTTTGCTCGTAATCAAAAAGACGATGTAAAACAAAAAATATTCACGAATATTTATGCCATAAAATTTGCAAGAAAACCCAATAAAACCCAAAAATAATAACAACTAAAATGATGAAATTGAAATAAATGTTAATATGCTTCAAAACTAAAAGAATTATTATTTACACATTAAAATATGTTAGTCATTTTATTAAAAACCTATAATGTGTAATAGCAGAAAGGAAACCCTATAAGCTTATATGATATGAAAATTTGATTCCGATGAGATGGGAAAATTTATGTGGTTTATTTTTATGCTTTTTTCATTAATTTCTAATTAATAGTGTACGAAATTTAGGGGGTGCTGAAACCATGTTTTTTAAGATAGAAATCGCAATCTAAATTTAGAAATTTAAAGGTAAAAATTTAAACATATTCACGTATAAATAACTACATTCAGATGCTCAAATATGTAAACCTAAAGCAGGTGGAATAAAGAAAAAGATATATATGAAATTAATTTAAGTGTAAAATAAAGGAAATACAATAAAACGAGATAATAAACATTTTTATTAAATAATTTTTTATATACTTTTTTTCACATATATATTTTTATTTATACAATTTATATTTCCAAAAAACTATCTGCGTAATATAACTTAAAAATTTGAATTTCAATAAAAAAAATATTTATAGAAAGCATATCAAAACATATCGTTTTTTATACACTCGTATCAGTTTATTATTATATTCAAATTTTCAAGAAAAATCTATGTATTAGAGAGTATATTAGGGTATTATGAACATATTTACATCTAATATTCATGGCTGGGACTTAAGATAATCCGATATAGCAAAGACACGTGAATTCATGTATAAGTTAGTTTTTAACCAAGAAAAATTATTTTTACGTATTTTTTTTCGACACAGTAAAATCTAGATAATTTTGCATTGGATTTTAGTTATCCATTAGTTTCAATACAATTTAAAAAATAATTTCTTGTGAAAAAAAATTTTAACACCCAAAATTTCACGTAAATTTCAGAGAAAGGAGTCTTAAATTTTGAATATAGACAGTTATGCTCTTCTCATAACGTTTTATTTATATCACATTTTGCAAGAACCATTTAAACGGCATATTTTATATACTTAAAAAGTTTAAGAAAGCCAGAAATGTACCTTTTAGTTAGTTTACATTTTATTTAAATGAATTGAGAAGAGCTTAAATGCCCTTTAAGCCCTGAAAAAAAATTCATGGGGAGCTGTAGCAACATTTTATAAAAGCAAATCAAGCATGCACTTTGAACAATATTTATCGCATTGATTTTTACTATAAAGAATTTATACTCAATGTGAATTGGATAAAATTTTAGAAATAATTATTTTATCTTCTGTTTACTAATTTATGCTATAAAATCTTTCCTAGGATTCTACTATCATGTATACGTTTACATGTTTTTATATATTTGAAATATTGCCGATAATATATATTGTATTTTTTATTTATGGGCTAAATTTATTGTTGCAATTTTTATTTTTGTTCACTGGCACAGCTTGCTTGATTATTTTTTCCAACAGTGTATTTATACTTAAAGGTATTTTAAATTCTTCAATACCACAACTTCTTCCGTGAACTATGAATAGATGGGTTAATCTAAATCTCTGCCTTGAATATATGGCTAAACCTGGTTGGTGACATCTAGTTCCTTCATGCAACTTTATGATATCGTGTCATCACACCGCCCTGTGGTTAAGAAATGTTATAATTTTGTCATGCACTTGTATATTAATGTCAGCAAAGACGCTAGTAGCCCACATTATCAACTTTCTTGTTTTCAATTATGTTTAAATTGTAATGCCTGACAATCATATTTTGATAAGAGTTTTGCAGTTTTTCTTTTTGTCGGATACGTAAATATCAGGTCTGTCATTCGTAAAATTGATGTCTTTTTCTATTCTTGTATCACTTAGATCTCCGCGAATTCGTTTTTCATTATTTCTTGCACAGAGTGTCTGCGCATTTTCGTGGTATTTTTGAAATTATATTTTCTTCCCAACATAACTTGAAGACATCTTACAATCACGTTGTGTCTTTTTTTATAGTCATGACCAAGCTTTTTTTATATCTGCTTGCTGAGTGGTCAACGTTTTATGAAAAGTCGTTACAGTGCTGACATCTTTATCTTTCTCCATTAAATATGTTTATATCCTATAAAAAGAACCAGATTCTTCTGATGTTCTGATATTTTCATATTGTATCACTTTGCTATCCAGATATTTCAAGCGTCAAATTTTAATGAACATAAGAATTATTGAACTAGTGTTTTTTGTTGCATTTTTAACAATAAACACATTTTTTATTTATATTCAAGCCAATGAAAATCGTGTTTTTTTTAAGGAATATATTTATTATGGATAGGTAATGCATTTCATTTTCTAATTTTAATTTGCAGATTTTTGGGGTGATTGTCTTTTTTCTTGGCTCTGAGTTTTATATAGTTTGTAGTGTATTCTTTCGGATTTAAACTTCACATTAAACAATATAATTTCTAGTTTATTTCTTTAAAATAAAATTTTTCTTGCGTAGATGGTTGCAAGTGTATTCCATTTTCTCTTAGTATCCGCATAATTTGAATTTAAAAGCAGATAAAGTCTTCTGGTTCTAGCTTTAATATACCCAAGTAGTATTTTATGTGTGATTTTGCATATTCATTTATGGCTTTAACTATGTTTTAACCATTTAGTTTTTTTTTACATATGCTATAAACTCTTATGTAAATTTCTTTTCTAATTTTATCCATTGTTTCGCGTTTAGTTCTCGATTTGGAATCTTCCAATATCCCAAGATATTTATATCTATCTTTTCTTTCTATTACTTTGGCAATATCTTTGCAATTGATATTTCTAGTGGCTGATTTGGTTACGCGTATTTCCATTCCGATACATCTAAAGAATTGTGTTGCTTCATTGGAAATTAGTTTTCAGTTAATTTCTTCTTTTGCTATAATCTTTAAATCGTCAATGAAAAGGAAATCATATATTGTAAATGCCTTTTATCAAGATAAAGAAATATTGATATGAACTTTTCATTTAATTGTTGACTTAGCGGATCCATACAAAGAACAAACAATAGTGGAGATAGAATATCCACTTGTATAACCTCTTTTTCAATTTTTTTCTTCAAAATTTCTTCATTGTCCAATCTTAGAGATAACTGGCAGTTTTTTGTTAGTTTAGATATAAAGGCAATCATCCATTCTTGTATGTTAAGATTTTTTTAAGCTTACACAGAAAATACTCGTGGTCGATCGAGTCAAATGCTTTTTTTATGTCGAAAAATGTTACATGTAATTTATTTTTATGATAACTGTTCATTTCAACGTAAATCATTGCCTGTCTTTAGCTCCCTGTACTCTTCTGACCGGCTATATATTAATATTAAAATATATTATCGCAACCTTTTTTTGAAGACGCAAGAGGCCTTTTTGGATGTTTATATGAATATAGACACGAAATATATCATATAATATTCTTTATGCACACATAAAATTTGTTCTTGCAAAATTATCATAGTTTTGTCCTCACAAAATATTGGCCCATTGATGCATTAAATAAAACTAAAAAAAGCATTAAATATCCAATCGCATATTTCAAAATGTATGTTTAACCTGTATATTAACAAATTTAATTTTTTTTGGCATTTAAATTTACTTTTGATATATATTTGACTTTTTAAAAGTTTCTCGAAGCAATATTAAGATTGTAAAATTTTATTTAAAAAAAATATTTTCATACATTGATTTCATCATCTTCAAGTTAACTACATATTATAAAAGTAAAAGAGCTAAATATATGGGTAATTCTAGTACATAGAAAGATATCATAATCAAGTCTTATTATTTTTTTGTGTAGGATTTACAGATCTAGATAAAATAAATCAAAGTGTAAATTTTTTTTTTACGATTAATATATAAAAAACTTTTATAAATTGACTTTGACAACCTAAATCACACCACCATCACCAAGGAAACATCCCCATCATACCGATAATAGCTTTTATTACTGACCCTCGCATTCGGGAATTGAGTCAAGTTCTATAGCGCTTAATTCAAGTGCATGATTAATGCTGAAATATGAATTTACAATAGTTTTGCCGAGCGTGTTTTCTGCATTTACAGCTGCTATGCGGCATTAATTACCACTTGGATAATTCATCAATGTCTTTGCAGATGTTCAATTTGAGCTTTAATTATTTAAATAAAAGATTTTAAAACATATTTAACATGAAATCATGAAGATATTCTTATAGACAATTTTTGTATTCACAGCTTTTATGATATAAGTTTTGAATACAGTCAATGGAACATAAATTTATTTAAAATGAAAATCACAAATACGTATAAAATATAAATATGTCTAGCTTTGCATAAAAAATATGTGCAGGAGTTAAAAATCCCTGGAGAAGTAGAAGTATATATGCAAGCTCTAACACTTCCTAAGACACTTGAACTTATTTCATATGATAGAAGTAGGTTACTCGATGAAGGTGGATCCTGGGAATTTGTCAAAAGATGTATCAAGGAGTTGTGCAATATTCACAATTGAATGAGTACATTACAAAAGATAAATTGATAAAAATAAACTTAACCCATAAATTTAATAAACTCTAGCTTTTTATGCTATATGAATTCAGTTCCTAGCAGTTTATTTGAAGAGATGTCTGAAAAATTATATTTAAACCTATAAGGTAAATTATATTATTTTGGATATTCGGCAATTAAGATTTTAAAAGCCATTTGTAGTGAAACATTTCGGTAACTCATGGAGAACTTACTTTTTGATTAGAGATATAAAATGATGCTTTAAACAATCTTAAGATATCTTTTATTTTAGAAAATTCCCATTTCAATATATATAACCAATTATATTCACTACAGTATCTTTAAAGAGATAAATATGATATCTTTGTCCGAGCGCGACTCTAATTAGTAGAAAAAACATTGCTTCGAAGTATATATAACGTATGGATTACTTGTTATCTTTAATGCTAAGAACGTGTTATTTCAATTAGAGGATTTCACAGACGTTGTGTAATTTAATCAAAAACCCCAATTAATATAAAAAACCCCAAGAAAATATTGAGATGAATTTAAAATACAAGCACGCACAATGAAGCAGTAGATACTCTAAATTAGCCAAATATATGGATATATAATTTATCTAGAAAATAAGAATATATTTAAAGGTTTTTTCTGATAGGAAAATCATATGAAAAATTAATGAAGAAATAACATCTTAAAAAATGTAATAAAAATCCACACTTATCTAATCTAGGTATTTATATTAAAAATATCGATTAAAATGGGATATGAAAAGTTTAATAATACCATCCAAGCCTAAAGCCTGCAATAAAAGTCTTAATTTGCTTTAACATTGCTTTTTTTTTAACAAGAAAAAATGCAGAAATATGATCGTTGATAAAATAATATCATAATGAGGAGAAACTCATTATCATAAAATTATATAATGTCGGCAGACTAAGGATTGGATTTTTTTTAAAACTTAAAACCAGGGTCTTATAGTTACTACATTTGAAAAAAAGTCATTAAATGCATCAACAGGTTTTTTATGCATAAATATATCTTATAATGATATTATTATTTATAAAATAACTTAAACGTATAAGTATTGAGCGTAAAAAATGTGTTTAGATTACAGGAAGGATATTATGCGCTTTATAAGACACAGAAAATCTATAATTTATAACAATCTAAAGTTTTAGGCTAGCAAACATAAAAGTCTATTGAAATATTAGCCCTTACTTAAATAAATATATGATATAACAAATATACAAATGCAAAACAAGGATAGTACCACAGGTCATAAATATGACTTTTGTCGTTAAAATTGATATGAGTCGTATTTTAAGGAGTTAGAAATGTAAATTAAACCGAAGATTAGGATTGAGGAAGAAGGCTGAATTTTTAAGCCTGAATTGAAAAATAATAATAAATAAACATTGTAAAGATGACGATTTTATAAGAAAAAACTTCCGAATAAGTTCTAAATACAATTCCGAATTTTCGCTCGATTAAGATTAAATATCTAAAAACCAAATTGACCGATAATAAAAAAATTAGGAAAGATAAATTATGCGATTATCATAATATTCTTTCGTTTTATCCATTTCATAGCTATAAAATATACTTCTAATGCACAAAAATATAAGATTTATTCATCAAATGACAAAAATCAATGAAAATCAGTCAAAATCGCTTATATCATTATTATTAGATCATCCATTTGTCATAATGAACATTATTTTCAGCATGTTTTGTTAAAAAGACAGAAAAAATTATGATACTAGTGTACTGGAAAGAATTATTGAGATACGTATCAATATTGTGCCATATAGAATCCATTTATACATAATACGTCTGCATGAGGCTTTAAACAAGTATGCATAGCTTGTATTCTAGTCACCGTTGCAAAATATCATATTTCAGAATCAAGCATTAATTAAAGATATTCCGAACATTAAAATAATATACTTCAAAATCAATATTTTTTGATCGATAATAATTACAATAGATCTACTATATTTGGTATTTAAAATAAAATATAGAAAACAAGGCCATTTGTGCATCATTTTGTTTTATATCATTATCTTTAACACAATATTGACTTTTTGGGGAATCATAAAGAAAAACTTTAAGTAAAATAAACTTGATAGATTAGATAGTTCAAAATACTAAAAGGAAAACAAAAATTTAAATAAGAATATTACAAAGAATAAACATTAAATGAATAAAATACAATTTTTTTTTCAATAATAGTGTATTTATCATAATTTTAACATTTTCATACCACATTCAAAAAGTGTAAATACCTGTATCTTTATATAATGTATAATTAAATATATAATTTACTTTACCACACATAAAGTATAAGCGCTTCATATGATACATCATTAAACACTTTTTTCTTAGATAAATTTTGCATATAAGATTGCAGAATAACAATATAAACAGGATCAACTTTATTTTATTTTATTTTTTGTATCTTATTTTTAATAGGTGTTTTTGTATAGATTAAAGTTTCTATATTTTATTAAATGAGTGTATTGCTAAAATTTTATACTTTTTCCAAAGTTGAAAAAAAATAAATAAAGATTTCTAATAAAACCAAAAAGTTCATGTTTTTGCCGAATTTTGTTTAGACATTCTTCAATAAAAAAAATTAAAATTAAAAAAATACTTATGTAATTCTGTGCAAGAAAAAATCTTTGATTATTAATGATTTCACAAATAGTAGAAAAAATGCAAAGGCTATGCTTGTTCAATAATGTAAATTCATAAAAATAACCATTACTTTTTTAATTTTTATGATAGTAAAGGAATTATACAAAGCATATTTTGTTATGAATTTGATATATTCTATCATATAATGTCGTATATTAAAGCTCGAGTAAAATCCATTGCCGATCTCTCCTCAAATACTATAAATACAATAAAGCGCATGGTTTTTATACCACTGTTATTGACATAGCCCACTTAAAAATAAAATAAGCATTTTTAACGTTTTAAATTGAAATGTGGAAATTTTAAACAAACTAATATATATTTTACTATAAATTGCACAATAACAGAATCTAAAATTAGAGCATCATTTACGTCCTGCACTATAGCAATAAATTTAAAGAATATAACGGCGAATCGATGTAATAATTTAAATTCTTTTTATACATTTAAAGTATTTTTATTCGTATGAATATATAAGAGTGAATACGAGTAGTTTTTTCTCATTTGAATATAATGATAGGCACCTGGAAAATTACAGCATATTATTAGATTTATTTAATTTTGGTACAAAAAAAAATTTATTATATTGCATTTATTGGTTAATTTTGTATTGTGATTTTAAATTTTCTTTTCAAGCATTTATGATTGATTTTCCATGGGCAGACTATATCTTTATTCTGAGATATATCCTCTTCGATATCTCCCCTTGTGTAATACCTATTATTTCAGTAGATTTTTTTATCCTATAGATTGGATGTATGCCTCGCATAGGTTTGTGATTTCGAGTTTTTTATGGGACTTTTATTTTAATTATGCATCCACCTCATCACATTTTACGACGTGGTAAGAGAACAAGAGCAAATAAAACTAAAAATTGATATGCGATTTATTGTAGAATCTTATGAACTACATATTTGAAGATGGGATTCACCAAAAAACTTGCAGTATATTATTTCAAACAATAAAAATATAATAATATATATTCTTTTATTATCCATTAATTCTAAATCATCATATACCGATTTATTTATATGTTGGGAATATTCAGCGGTTATTTTTTTTATAATTTTTTTATTTTAATATATCTTTCGAGGATAAAAATATTATAAATAACTCCCTATTATATGTGACATAAATATTTTCAAAAAATAGATTTTTTCTGTTTTAGAATATCAAATCAAAATAAATTATGCCATTTTGGTGACATAATAATTTTACAATATTATGCTATACGACACGAAAAAGTAAGTTTCTTCGAGCACACCAATGCTATAGATTAATAATTTTGATTTATGGTGATAATTAACATGGTTTTATATCAAACTCAAAATCAAGATTAACTCGATATATTATTTTATTTGAAAAAATATCGTAAACATGTGCTTCTAATTTGATAAAAATTTTTAAATGCATGATTTAGCGCATTTAGATTAATAAAGAAAATATACACAACATATTATAATTAAATTTATATAAATTGTGATTTTAGCTAAAATCACCTTAAAACCATTAAAAAAAATATAATTATTTATAAAAAAATACTTGATGCATAAATTTAAGACAGAAAAACATAAATTATTTAAAAATCCAATCAAATTTAATTTTATATGCGTAATTTTTTTAAGAAATAAATATTGATGTCACAGATTGCTATTTAGACCGAAAGATGGTATTTGTATCAATAGAACCATAAGGAAAGAATAAAATGGTTTTAAGTTAAATTTATCACGTAAAAAATAATTATCAAAAATATTTTATTTGGGAATAGACGTAAAAACAAAAAAGTAAACACAAAATACATTTTACAAGAAAACTAGTATATTTGAATATGTTGATTTTATATTAATGAATAAATTTATTTTTATCGTTTATATCGTTTTGGACGCAGTACGCCCATTGGGAATATTGTACAACTCATTGATACATCTTTTGAAACCTTTGCCTGATCTATCTTCATGAATTGCCTTTCTTTTCTCAAATGAGATGAGTTCAGGTGTCTTGTGTATGGAAATATTTTGATATTTTTTATATCTATTTTAGCGAAAGAATTTATTTTTTCAAATATAGTTTATTAAAAAAAGTATCTAGCCGAAAAAATTCAGAAGTAGCCATTTCTGGATTTTAAAGTTTATAAAACACAAATTATTTAGCTAATATTTTTCGATATTGAAATCAGATATAAATATTTGTATGCCATATATTATAATAATATTTTTCTAGCCATGATATTTCAATATAATGGACCCATAGATATTTACATAATCAATCATCTAATCACTCTTCTATGGACTGAATCCAAAATATATTCAATCCCAACATTGAATTTAAAAAATGATGGCAGAAGAAAAGAGATCGGAATGGAAAAAAGAGGAATTAGACAAGATATCAAGAAGTTTAGAGAAAAAACTAGGGCCAGAATATATTTCTTACAGACAAGGATTCGGTAACATGAAACTTTCATATGTAGAAGGTTGGCTTATAATGAGTCTTGCAAACCAAATATTCGGCTTCAATGGATGGTCAACAGAAATTAAATCGACCACAATAGATTACTTTGACGATAATTCAGAGAAGAAACCCTTTTCTGTGGGCGTCAGTGTAAGTGCAAGAATTATTTTAAAAGATGGTACTTTTAGAGAGGATATGGGATTTGGATCCGCCAAAAATTCGCGTAGAAAATCTGATGCATATGAAAAGACTAAAAAAGAAGCATCCACTGATGCTTTTAAAAGTGCACTTAGGCAATTTGGAAACGCACATGCAAATTGTTGCTACGATAAAGATTATTTGAAGGATATTATGTCAGTCGAAAAAAAGAAGAAAATTGAACTTGATGTTAATAACCTCTATAGAAAAGATTCAAAGAACGATATATTTCTTGAAGATAGTTTCGATATAGATAATTACGATTTGACACTCAGTGACGATAATAAAAAACATGAAACGAAAAATTACAGGGACTCGAGTGAAAATTTAAATATAAAGAACAAAAATTAAAGAAATACACATTTAAATTATATTAATTCTTATGGATATAATCATAAAAAATCATAGGACTATTCTGCAAGTATACTAATATTAAATCAGAAATTAAACCTAAGACAATCTTATCGTTTTTTTTTTGAAATTTTCTAAATTGTATAATAAATAAATATCACAAAAATACGAATGAAGAAATTTATAAATAATAAAAAAAGAAGTTTAGCATTAAAAGTCCCATTATTAGATGAATTTTTTCAGATTTAAAAATTAAAATAGAGAAGCCGATCATAGGGTATATATCCAAATATATAGAAAATTTAAAATCAAGTTAGGAATATTATTTCCAATAATAATGAAAATCGTAGATTATTTCAGGTTTGTTGATCCTATGTTAAGATTCTGTACGTATGTATGGAACAAAGTAAAGCTTTTGTTTTAATCAATTGCAATTGTATTAAATTATGAATATTTATGATCTAGGTCTTTTCTACAGTTATTAATTTTCATTAAGCCATTTCTATAGAATTAGCGTTTTTTATTTCATTAATTTAAATAATTAAGCATTGACATCATACATTCACCATATATTTTGGAACTTTAATTAGAATAAAATACCTTTTATCTTGCAATATTATAGCCATAACATTACATCGGCACACTAAGCGGATTTTTGTAAAACCAAGAAAAAAAATATAGGATTAGCACGAAATGTGTATGTATGAGAAAGATTGAGAAAAAAAGCAAATAAAATATGTTTTTTCGCGAAATCTTAACAAGAATATGAAAAAAACCCCATAAGTTTTTTTATTTGTTCAATTAAAGAAGTCATAATATATTTTATTATATTTAAAGGTACTGAGGTAAGTAAGTTCTGGTCGTAAACATGTGTTAAACAAAAAAATGATTAACTATAGCTGTAATATAAGCAGCTTATTTTTAACGTAAAATTATTTTTTTATAAAAATCATAATTTTGGAGCATAATAATTTTTAGGCAAAAAATTATGATAACATACATAAGTAAACTCAGATTGTATTGAAACGCTAATATGGTACAAAATGCCATTTAAAAACCTTACTCACAATTTTCACATAAATAAAGTTGATTTCCTAAATAATTTTACTATATAAGACCGAGGTGAATATTCTCACACAAGCTTAATATTAAAAGCCGTTGAAAATCTTTAGAATTGTTTTCTTTTCATTCAGAAGATCAACTACATGAGAATTTCAGCAAAAAAAAATTTAGTGGATTAAATTGCAGGTCATATTTTAAGTGTAAAATCTGCATTATAATATCAGATATGGTTGATTCTGAATACTAAAAGGACAGCTATTAGAAACAAAAATTGAAATAAGAGTTCAAGACACAATTAATAAATTGAAATATATAGCTTTAATTGTTATTTAAAAATAAAATTAATAGATATATCCTAAAATTTTTTAAAAAATCAAACGGATGCACATAAATGTACGATAATAATTTGCAACTGTCCAATAAATTTTTTATTTATGGGCTAAGTTTTTTCTTTTGTGAATTCTATCTACTGAAATTAGTCAGTCTATTAGAAATCATGAAACTTATTAATATATTTTTTGACACTTTTCATTATTGTGCATTCGACAACAGCTCTTGTTTAATCAATTGATATGAGTTCAAGTGTCTTGCGCAACCACTAAATATAATATTAATTATTAAAATAATGATAGTTTCACATATTTCTCCTGAAATTTAATTATGAGCTAACCAAAATGATTTTTACTACAATAATTGCAAAAACTAATAATATATACAAAATGCAGATATAATCTACGCCATAAAAATAGAACCTGAGTTATAAAAAGACATCTTATTTGTGTATTGAAAGACCCCAAAATGACAAACAGGTCTACTTTTTGCATAAAAATGATCTAAAATAAGGTTCATAATGAAATGAAAGATAAATTTCGTGTACATCTGTGTTGCATTTGATCTTTAGCAAGTTTTATAAATTTCATAATATCATCTGTGTTTTTAAATTCATATAATTTTTGGATTTCTCAAAGAATTATCAATATTTTAAAGTATCACAATCTTTCAAATATCTCAAAAATAATAGGATTAATTTTAGGCACATGATTTAATTTTCTTCGAGCACTTATATCTATATATTATATTATATAAACATTAGACTAAAAAACTCGTTTTATTGTCTTATATTTGGCATTTACTAATTTTTAGACAGCAAAAAAATGAACATTTAACAGAAGGAAGCTAAAAATTATAGAGAAAAAAATTTCATAAGATTTATTGATATTTTTATAGGCATTTCTCATTTACAATAAAAAAAATATCTTTTAAATTTTCTAATAATATATTAATTGGTTTTTAAGTTATTAAATTTTTATAGCTTAAATTTTGGTTGCTCTATAAAACAATTTTTTTTGGTGCTTTTTCAGTCAAAAAATATTAAATTCCCCTTTAACGCAATCTTTTCTTCAAGACTTAGGAACTAGTATGTTTTACTAGATTATATTTCTTGTGTGGTCGCTTCTTCTTCAGTTATACTGCCAACTTATTTTACACGAATTATGGGATTTCGGAAAACGAAAATATTTCTGATCCAAATTTGAAAAAAAGATATTTATGTAGTATTCTTGATTTAGATCTAATATATTTTATGAAAAAATATATTTTAAATAATAGTTTTTAATGTTTCCATTATTCAGATCAGGTTTCCTTTTATAATACACATAGGTATCTATTTCTTCTTTTGGAAGTATGATGTTCATTTATTTCTAATTTATAGTTTATAAAAAAATCTATAATATTTATTGAGATAGTTTATTTCGATTTTCTTTGTATTATAGAGTCGAATTTTCTTACGAACACACTGAATTCTTATCTTGAAACTTCGTTATGTGCCTGTATGAACAAACGACAAAATTTCTTTTCACATCTAATTTCCAAGTAAATCATTTTTATCTGCCTTACCACAATATTTATACTTCATTTTTTTCCAGAAAAACTTATTCCTATCCATAAAGAATCATAATAATAATCATCGCTTATATTTTTTTGCCCAGCTCTACGTACCTACAAGATACAACCACCTAAATGATCAAGTCGTTGGGAATGATAATGAGTTTGCGATGCAATTGTTTATTTTTTATTTTGCCCATAAAACATTCATTCTCTTCCACCATAATAAATAAAATGCAAATAATGCATACGTAATAGTTGATAAAAAGATATATATTATGCTGAAGGTGTGTTCTTTCTCCATTTAATTATATATACATTAAAATGCTTGCTTTGTGATTATATTTTTCAAGGTTTAATTTATATTTTAGCCTTAAAAACGTATTTTTGTGATAGAAATATAATAAAGATATTATAGTTTAAAAAGCTCGTTCCCGATTATAACATTTCTTATTCTGATAGCTGTAAATGCACTTATTGTTTTATTAAAACCTTCCTTTTACATTATCTATGAAGCAAAACCCTATACTTTTAGTTTAAAAACAATTATATAGTTGTATACAAAAAATATTGCATAGTTTTAAATAATTGAATGTACTTTATCAGTTAATATAAGTTTTTACTAGATTAAAAATTCTTGGAATAATTTAAACTCAAATTAAGCTAAATATTTTGTCATTAATGTATATATACTATCATACGGTTTATATAAAAATAATTTGCAGTCAAATCATAAAAAACCAGAACGTAACAGTGGAAAGTTTTTTTCATCAAAAGTGAAAATTTTCTAGGCAGGAATTGTTATATCCTAATTTTATAGATTATTTTTTCAGTTATTTAAATTTAAATAACTTACGGATTATCTTTTATTAAAAACAATTATACTACTTTTCAAAAATAAAAATACATTTTGCACAATTATATCTAAATAAGAAAAAATCTGATTTCAGAAAAAAATTTCGTTTAATCAGACTATTAAAACAAATTCAAAAATATAATTATTATAAAAACAAGTTAAAAAATTTTCATCTCATACTTAATACAAAATTTATATTTTAAATAAAATTAATCTTATTAAAGCATTATAATATCACGCTAATGGCTTTTAGAAGCCTGAATAATAAAATAAAATAAAACTACACAAAGAAATTAAAAATATAAGATATAGTGATAGTACCAAAGTCTATATAACTTTTAACCTGTCATTTCACCATTTTTCATATAAGCAGATTGTTTATTTTATAAATTTTATAAATATAACTATTAAATTTGGTCAAATATATGCACCTAAACTTGTGTTTCTAAGTGTGCTTGAATGCATAGATTTGTATTGTAGATTTTAGAATGTGCTTTATGATTTTATAAGACATATAAATTTTATTATAATTATATTATTTAATATAGTTTTTACTTTCTTTATCTAAAGTTTTATTTGGTCAAATCAAATTTTCGCGTTGTTTCTACTAAATTCTTGATTTTATATATAACACTCAGTTTTTCTCTTCCTTATAAATCTTATGTTCCAAAAGGTTTCTAAGTTTACATCAGCTCACTTAATTCATCTTGAAAATCATTTTAAAATTGTTTTTAAATTCTAAATGTCAAAATTTTTATTAAAAGCCGCGGAATCGTATTTTATTTGTAGTATGACATGTGATTGTATGCTTCTAGCTATTTTATTCCCTGTTTACATATGAAATGCAATTTTTTTAACAACGATTAAAAATCTATATTTTACCTTCATGGGTTACTTATTCTTCTAATGTATCAAGTACTATGTTTAGAAATTATTTATTTAATTTTTATAATCTAAATCCTACATAATTCATATTTTTAAGTGCGACCACTAGTTATGAAAAACTAATCATGTAAAAAAATTATCTTTAATTTAAATTTCTTTAACAATATTTAGTTTTTAAAATTATTAAAAAATTAAAAAAACTTTCCTAGCTATTTTTAAACTTTCCATGGCCACTGAGCTGTCACATATATAATTTTGTAAAACATAGTGAGCTGCATCGGAGTTTATAAATTTTTTTCTATAAAAGTAACAGATAATGAATAAGATTTTTTATCCATCTGATACTCGATATTTCAAATCATAAAGAATGCATCTTAGTATGTGTTTAGAAATACCAGTAACAGAAGATGGAATAGAGTTTTTAAACTTCTATCTCGCATTGCTTTATATTTTATGCATGAAAATTTAAGTAAAGCGATACATTCCCCTTCCCGCAAATATGTAAACAAGCGAATACCACTAATAACACGCAATGTTTATTTACACTTATATAGAGTTGTTTAAAACATCAGGGTGCAAAAACATATTCATGAGTAATCAGAAATTTTTTTCTAATTTTTTTTTCCAATTTTTCTTTATAGCAAGAAAAAAAATTCTTTTAACTTTTTTCATTTTTAGGCATGAATAAGCTATGGATTTAACGCATTTTATTTAGAAAGTCTATTTTTAGAAAATTAATGGTTTCATATTCAAAAATTTTTAATTCGTATTATAATTTTTCACAATGAATTAAAATTAGTTGAAAGAATCGAAAGAAACATAAACATGTTAAAAATCTCTTTCTATTCCATAAATATCTTTTGAAATAAAAAGAAATCTATAGAAGCACAGGATATAAGCGTAAATATTAGTATTTCGTGTTTGTTTCTGGCTTTAAAATAACTTATATGCAATCCTTAAAAATCATTTGTTGCAAAGAGGGCCCTATGTGATATTTACATCAATGATCGCTTTGTATCTAAAATCCAATTTTCAACCTCTTTACAATAATTTTTGTCAGGTTTAGCTTGAAACAATTGAAATTCCTAATCATAACGAAATGCTTTGAAAACCAAATATAATGGTTTTTTTTGTTTATAAATTATATCATAGGAGAATCTACATTAGTCTATACACAGAAAATTACAACATAACTTGTGGTGCAATTAATTAAAGACTTCCAATCTAGTTTAAATCTTTCTTAACAGTAAAAATATGGTTAAATCAGTTTACTTTCTGGTAAATTTGCTTGTAAACTCTTATATATTTGCTCTCAAACCACATCAGAAACTTCGATTCATTTTAATTACAAAAAGACATATAGGAAAAGATTTTTTTTCTATATCCAGCAAACAAAGAAAAATTATATTATAAAAAGAAAAGCTAGAAAGAATGCAGGCTAGCATTAGTACTGATAGAAACAATGAGTAATGGATAAATAATACATTTATAATTGTAAATGAATATCAAATTAAAAAATAACATAAATAAAATGAAAGTGGGTATTAAAACACATATTAGATCAACTAATATGCATTTTAATATCTCGATTGGAAATAAAAACATTCTAATATATATAAATTTAAAGTAAACACCATAGATTTACATTTTAAAAAGGCAAACTCATTGTGATTAAATATATAAATAATACATAATTTAAATTTTGATCGTCAGAAAGTATATATTTATAAGTGTACAGAATTGCCAAGCCAATATGAATCTAAAATGATTTATACATAATAACAATATTTTTTTACAAAAATTGAAACGCAAACATTATATCAGAAAGAATTTATGCATTAATAATCTAATATCGGCTTCAGACGAAGAAAAATCTGGAAAAATATTTTAAAACTTTTTTTTATTTGCATTTTGATTAATCAGAAGGCTAACTTTCAAAAAATCACAAAAAAGAATACAGCTAAAAAAGATTAATTTCTGTAAATCAAAAAGAATCAGATTATCCTATGAAAGACTGGTTATTTTTGTTTATGATGAAAATAAAAACTTGATAGCATCAAAGGAATAGGAATGAATAGCATATATAATTGAATCATGTTAGAAATTGTAAGCTAAAAAAAAATTATAATTCACACAAAAAAATTTTCTATATTAATAATTTTATGCGCTAATGTATCAAGTTTCATAGCATGAGATGATATGATCATCTTATAATAAAATACAATTTTTTTTAGCTCGAAATAATAGCTAAAGCACAAGCGCATATGAAAATACAAAAATCTATGAAAACACGTATATTTATAAGGTCTTATCATAAATATCACAAATTAAGACGAATGAGATAGTGGGGCTGGAAGTGTAGTAAATTGACTGTTCTATAAGCAACATTAAAGTTCCATCGCATTTTATATTAGTAAAAATTAAAATTAGCCTATGAAAAATAGTTAAATAAAAAGCTTTAATAAGTAGATAGTCCTCAAGAAATAAAAATTTTTTACAACCATATTTTAAATATCTGTGATTTATAATGTTGATCTACCTTGAGGATAACAAACAGAGCATACACCAGAATTATATTTTTTTTTATCAGAGCACAAATTGGTTGATTTTCTGTGCATATAGCGTATTTAACTTTCGTTTTTCTTCTGATCTACTGGAGACTCTATATAGAATGTGTCTTTTACATTTCAAAGTTTTGTAAGTATGCAACGGCATGTTTCGTAACTTAATATTCCTATAGTATTGTTTATTGATACTGTAGTACCCTTATATCCCAAGTTTTAAAATATGGATTTAATTTTGCCCTGTAATGTACATCTATGGCAGTTTATATAGTAGGAAATCACAATTTGTATATTTTTCGTACCAAATATTTTTATATATCAATTCTAGTTACACCAATTTATATAAGAAAGATAGATTCTTTTTTTATTAATGCAAAAATATTTAGCCTGTTATATACAAATCTGAGTTTTGTTGTATTCTTGTATCTATGTTGATTTCCCCAAATTCAATCTCTATTTTTTCTGCTAAGGATTGTTACGTACTTTTTATTTTTTTTACTAAAATTATGTAAAGTTATATATAGTCGTCGTTTCTTCTTGTATACTCATGACTAAGCCTTTTCTAAATCTACTATGTAGTTGGTTGACGGTTTTTAAAGAGTTTTAGTAAAGAATCTTATTCTTAAACAAAAGAAAATATTTCAGTTCAGTATAAAACTTAAGCTATACTTTTTGAAGGTACTTTAAATCTATATTATACTTGAAATGAAGATCCTAGTATTTCAAGCGATGAATTTTTATGCTCATTGAAGAGTTTTTGTGTAGCGTTTTAAAATAAATTAGACAGTCTGAACACTTTTTACCATTATTAGAGATCTGGTAGATAAGGTTCTTTAATTTTGCATTAGGTCATCAAAAATTAATTTTAAATGCCAGGAGCCGCGTTTTTTTTTAATTTTAGCATTGTTAATTTTCTGGAAATATACCTCTTTTTCTTTATAGCTAATTTTAGTAGCCGGCAGAGAATCTATTCCGATTTTTTTCTATACTTCCTAGTCCGTGTCCTAGTCCATTTCGTAAATAATGTGGTCTTTTTTTTCGGATGATTGCAGATATAATCTGTTTTTATATTAGAATGCGTCTAATGACAACAATAGCTCAAAATGCAGCAGTAAAAATTATTTATAAACAAACGCAGTAGTTTATTGGTGATAATCATGTTCATTTACCCTAAAGAAAGTAATAATGTTTCTTTCTTCACAAAATTGTGCAATTAAACATCATATTATTTTCAGTATATTTATTAATGATATTATACTTTTTTATAAATATTTAATAAGGTAATACCAAAACTTAAGTTATATTTGATGCCCAAAACTACAAGCTAAATGTAAAGATGAAATATTGGTAATTTAGAGACTAAAAATATACACAGCAATGAAAACTTTTGGTTTAACAAACTGTCTTATAGTCTTTATAGTTGTTGAAATGGCTTTTCTATTTAAATCATTAGTTTTCATGAAAACATTGTTATAAAGCAGTTTGACACACCATAGATATAGAATAATAGTTAGTTCAACATTCAATACATAAAATAGCGGTATGACACTATCTAAAATAATTAAATCATAGAGCGAAATAGATTGTATAAAAAAGCTTGTCTGCATTCAATAGAAAGTTAATATTAAATAATAATATTTTATTTCTTTTGTTTTTTTTTGGGTGTCAACATAGTAAGTAAATTAGAATTATCTTACAACATATTTGACTAATCAGCATTTACGAAAACTAGTACTAAATTGGGCTTTTAGAAAAATTCAATGCAAGTAATTTCAATTTCAAACAATTTTATAGAATGGGAGGATTATTAATTATTTAAATCTATGATTAAAAAAACTGGTACATCTTACTCCTCTTTATAATCCATCTAAATCAATACACCGGGCATATAAAATATTGATCGCGGTCTTTTTATGACCTTTTCGACGATAATTTTTTATTTCAGATCAGAGTTTCGAAAATAAAATCAGTAAAAAATACTAAAATACAGAGCAAAAGCCTTATAATATTCTTTATATCATATTTTATTTATATATTATAATAATTTGTTTGAACTAATTATATATATTGCCTGGGGGCTAAATATGTAATTATGTGCGAAATTTGGTTAGAAAATCATTAAAAAAGTTCTCTCGACTATCTGTATGAACAAATCAATATCTTTATTATAAATTAATTATGAAATATTCTTGCCAATCCAAATAAAAAAAAGATATACATTTCGTATATTGTAGTTAATGTGCTAAAAACTTATTAAATAAGAATTTAGTTTTTTTTAAATGAAGATAATGAAAAATATGTGAATTCAAAGCTATTTTTACCCGAATATATTTCCGGGCTAACATATACCATAAAAAAATTTTTGAAGTGGGTTTTGTGCAGACAAACTGTGGCTAGAATGTACGACAAATTATATATGCGTATCAATAAAAGGCGAAATAAAGGTTTAAATTTAAAAACTACAAATGGTAGTTATTTTTGGTCTGAAGATATAAAATCCAATTTATACAGCAATCGTATAATATTTTTGCGAAATTTCGTTATTTATTACTTTAATAATGTCATATTTTTGCAATAAAAGAATTCGAAGTTTATTGCGGGTGTAAGTTTTTTATAAAAAACGATAAAGGTGATTAATTACTAATCTCACAAGCAGAAAGCACGTAAGGATTAGTATTATAACAATTTATTACGTTTGAAAACATTATTCCCATTGATTAAAATGATCATATGATTATAAATCGCTTTATAAAAAGCCATATTGATCGCAATAATAAAAAAATAAGTGAAGCATTTAAAATATCACCTTGGTAACAGTTTTATCAAGAAATATTGTTTCAAAATTTTTAAAACTGTTTTTATATTATATATTTTCTTGTTTTTTGGTTGCTTAATATAAAAATATAGATAATTTATTTAAATTAGAGCCGTATGTATTTAATACGGTAATGACATAATTTTGAGCTAATGATACTTATTTTTTTAATCTTTTATTATCAAAACACAAAAAATATTTATTTAACAAAAAAACGAACTTAGGTTTTTTTTAAAAGGAGTTAATCTTCTGAATATGTAGATTAAAAATAAATATGAAGGATTATTTGGCTAATATTATTATTGAACGGATCCTTACATAAATATATACAATATACATTCGCCTGCACATTTTAAGCGAAAATGTGATTTATGTATCTCTGCTCTAAAATTAAAAAATAAATGGTGTAGATTTATTCTTCCCGATATATAAAAAATAATTGAATATTTGCAGTGTATTTAAATGAGGTATGTGAAATGTATACTTATACATAGCAATGCATATTCACACGTAAATTTAGTTTAATTAATTAGATGAGAAATAAAGATTTTAAACATCAGAATTATTGTTATAAAATGGGAAAATAGGACTGATCTTATTAAATACGCTAATAAAAATTTTGAATATCAGAAACATAATTTATAGACAACATAATTTACTTTATTTAGATTTTATTTATATAAAAACATTTCAAATCACAATAATAATAAATACTAAACTAAGTTTAATTGTATTGAGGTTTTTTTTAATTTAATTCTAGAAAATTAAATATTAAATTGTAAATATAAAATTTAATTATATTGTGAATTGTATTAGAAAATTAAATACCAAATTTTTTTTTCTACATACAATATCAAAATTATATTTTGTTTTTAATAAGAACATTAAACACAGAAAGATAAAATGCTAAAGCTTTTATCAATATATCAAAAAATCATAATGAAATTATTTATTTATTTTAAGTAAAATATGGTGTGATTGATTTTATGGGGTAACACCATATCTACTCTTAGTTATATCCTCTTCTCTTAAATCTTCTTTGATACCGTACCTCTTTTCAAGACCTATTCTATTAGGCTTAAGATTTCCACAATCCTATAGTTTGAATAGATGCTTCGATTTCACTGGATTTATTTATCTATTTCTAGTCCTATACAACCAAAGTAAATAATTTTTTATTCTATTAAAATATAAAAATATTAATATAAAAAATATCATAACACATAAGCCAAAATAAACAATTCATCGTTTTTTTTTAAAAACAAGGTTTAATTATGAATCACCTTAAAAATCTACGATTTACATTATTTTTTATACATCTGGTAAAAATAATTTTGTTCTTGCCTATTCATGATTTGAATCTCGGTGCCTTGCTTCATCTGCTCTAACTGCTTTAACCACATCAATAAGCCTTGCGTTTTGTGGTAAATTCCAATACACTTTCAAGCTAGGTGGAGCATCTACATTTAAGATATTCCCTTTTAAGATATCTTCTTCGAAACAATCATATGATCGTATTGCTTCTTCTTCTAAATACCCAACAAACCTATGTGCTGTTTTGGGAAATATTTCATAAAATATCATATAGAACCAAAAGAAAAAAGGCTGCACATTTTTTATCAAAAACAAATCTACTAACCGAGGCTTTCTGATTTCTAAAAATGCTAGTAAATGTTGCCTTTCATTCTCAGCCTCATCTAAAAGCTTTCTTATAACAATTCCATTATCAGTAAATGTTCTTAAACTGTATAGGTGTCTTTGTAATCCACCTAACATTCCAGGAATCGCGGCTACTGTTTCGAGGGCGATGGCTCTGTTAACGTATTTCTTTTTAAAATATATATCAGCAAAGTAACGCAAGAATTTCACAAAATAATATGCTGTTTTATCCGAAATATTTTCAGGAATGAAATGCACATTTTTTATTTGAAATGTTTACGATGAATTTAAAGTTAAACCAATATTTGAATGATTTAAATTAATTTTCTTGCGGCAATTCGATTTTTCTAGTTTTGCTTGGTTTACTGTAATTGACTGTCTTTTAAAGAAAGGAACAATCGCGCATGATAATATTTTCTGTGTTATTTTACTATGACTTATTATTGATTGCAGCATATTTTTACGGGTATGAACTTTCATAACATCCCTTTGAATATTAAACATCATTAATTCTGATTCTACATTACGATTGTTACGATTTCAAATTTATATAATATTGGTTTTATTCATGAATGTTAAAAACAAAAAGATGTAGAATTCCTATGAAATAAATTAAATATTTTATTTTAAATAGTGAAATCCATTTGGACTTTTGAAAGAAATAATTAATGGATTGTGCTTGGTATTTGAAGTATTAGCCTATACTGCTATATAAAGCAAATGAAGTTCATTATAAAACAAATTTATCCCGCGTAACCAAATATGAAAGGAATATTCGCATGGACGAGTTTATTGCGCACGATTTCCAAAGTAATAAAGTAAAATGGTCGGTTCCAGAGAATAAGATCTTGATGAAAATTATTTAAATCAATCCTAAGCATAAAAATATAATCTTGTGACACTGTTTATAATAATCGAAAAATTACAGTGTAAATAATACAATAAAACTAGACAAAGTGCTAAGCCAGACACAAATCCGCACGATCATAACAATATAAATGTTTTAAAGGTATAATAAATCTAAGATCAAAAATAGAATCACCACAGAGATGATTTACTCCGGCATTCAAATAAATACTAAAAAGATAAACCAATTAAAATGCAAATAAAAAAACAAAGAATAAAACACATCAGAGTAAAGCAAAATAAATTTAAAGAATTTCTTAAAGAAGAAGCCGATCGAAATTAGTTAAGCGTACTTTGATTAATATACGCTAAATGAATTAGATTTTTATTTTAGATCTAATTTTTCTTTTAAATTTTCATGTTTGCTCGCGCAAAAATTTAGATTTTTGTATATTACAGGTTTACCGTATAGTATTGTAAGCACAATATTATTACGGTCTTCTTCAATACAGCGTCTGCGTTCAAGAAGAATACATTCAAGTGTATTTCTCAATATATTTGTTTATGCATATGATTCGGCTTCTTTTAGAATCCCCAATTCCTAAATATACGACAAATAGTATTTTTTAATGATATTATTCCATGTTATGACATAAGGTACTATAATTTTTTTGGTTGCTAGAGGGAAATTATATTTTTAGCTTTTTATAGTTGTTCAAGCAAAAATTTGGATCGCTTTATAGAAAAGATTTAGCTGATATTTCTTTCCCGCACAGCATAATTTATATCATTTTAAATGCAACTTCTTCTCTCAAGAATTTTATTTGAGTTATCTATATCAATCCAATTGATTGTTCATAATTCCTGCCACAGTTGGTATTCCTAACTTCTCAATATATATTATTTTTTAAAAAATATTTAAACTAAAATCAGCGCAAATTAAAATATATTTATAGCACAATTAGATGAATGAAATAAAATCTATGATACAAGAATTATACAAGTTTTTATATGGTTTACAAATATATGCATAAAAAGTCTATTCGTTAGGATATAATGTATTATAGATCATTGTTTATAAGGTCAATTTTTAAAAATTTTCATACATAATTATAATATCATTGTACTTTTCTGGACCACATTTATGCTTCCATATTAAAACTTGTTTATAGACGAAAAGATCGATTCTTAGGCATAAGTACGTTGATAAAAATGTGACATGAAGTATATTATGATATTAATGTAAATGTAATCTAATGATAAAAATTCAATACGCCAAATTAAAAAATTTTATGGATCACAGGTACCGGAATATTAGTTTACATCGCCAGAAATATATTTCAATGTTAACTAATTTAAAATTTAGTAAATTGAAAATCAAATTTATGATATGCATATTCTATATCAACAACTTAACAATTTTGTGAATTACTGAAATCCCTAAAATTAGCGTTAAAATGTTTTTAAAGTTAAATTCAATCGAAAGTAAAGAAGACACAACGGCATTAACCTTTAAGACAAAGATTTGAGCATAGTAACTAGTTATCTCAAATTTTAGCTCTAAAATAATACCTAAAATACAATTAAAGATGATTTGTGACAAATACCTTTAATAAACAATTTTGAGTTGAATATAACTGGGGTAAAACCCACTTCTTTATTTTTGATGTATAAAATTTTATAAATCACTCTACATTTTGTATTTATAGTTAATAAAGGTTTTTGATACCCAAATTTGGTAAATAATAGCAAAACACATATAAATAATCTAATATTTATATTAATATATTATAATGCAGCTTTGTCTCTTTTATAGTAGATAATTCTCAAAAAATACAAATACTCAGTCTTAAATCTATACATATAAAGATCTTCTGTACATATCAATTACTTATTTATTAAAGTGCTAAAATTTTTCTTAATTTAAGTTCTGTTCTCAAGCACAACTTACTTGATCTCTCGTGCGCACAGCTTATTAATACTTGCGGCTATTATATTACTCTGAAGTTACTATATACCTCTTCATTTTTCGAGACCTATTAATTCAAGGGTTTAACATAATCCCAAGGTTTGAGTATATGCTTCAATGTAGTTCGTGCCATCTAGTAACTTAAGGTATCTTTTATGATATCGTGTCACCACGCCGTTCCATGTTATAACATATGAGATAATTTTTGTCTTGCACTTGTATATTAATGACAGCTATTATATATTTACGATCATGAGTAAGTACAATAAATACATTACGCCATCAAAACTATAATATAACTAAAAATATGCTCAATATCATATTTATATATTTTTTTAATAAATATTATTATTTGTTTATACTAAATGAGTTCACAGAAAAATCATAGCATTAAATTACGAATAAAATAAATATTATAATACCTATATTACTATGCCCATGTATTTTTCAAAGGGTTTTATATTTTATGCATTTTGCTTCAATAATTATATATGAATAAGAAAAATAATTTGTTTTTAATTTTTTATAAATATCTGAATAATTGGTCTAATTTTTTAGTTGACTAAAAATGATGTCGCATATAATTGTATACATTTTTTGTTAATTCTTAAAACTTAAAGGCTTTTTTTTAATTTTTTTGCCATTAAAATTTAGCATAACGTTTTTTGATACTTTATCATTTATTTAAATTAGTAAATTATTGATGTCTAATAAAAAAAGTACCGTTAAGGTCGAAATCTAAACGTATTTGCTATATAATATAAAAATGACTGCTACTTTAATAATATTCGGTATCTTAATTTTATATTTTTAATATTATACATAACGTTTTTTATTCCTTTGGTCAACTCAGAAATATAAACAACTTATTTATTTTCATTCCTGCATTTTAACAACTAATATTTTTCCCAAAAATTATATCTAAAAAGTTTATTAGCGATTTTAGATAAGATATTTGACCAAAATTTAGTTTTTGCCAATAGTTCTTTCTAAAATAGGATAAAAATAAAGAATATTATGATTTAAGAGCCAAAAAACTTAACACACAAAAAATAATCGCAAAACCGAGTTTAAATTTCGTTTATATTTATTTTGAGATTAACTTGAATTACCCATTTGATCAATCAAAAAGAAAATTTGAACTTCCAATATATTGAGTAATAAAACTATTACAAATTCTTTATAACAGAAATTTTGTATATATAACATTTATAGAATATTTACACCTAATTTTTTGACTCGGTTTACATCTTGTTTACAAAAATTGATGATGTAGAATAATTATTAAAAAATCTTTGACCTTTAGCATACTTTATGTCTCGATTTTTTTTACATATCTTTTATACTTTAATTTTTAGAATTTCTATATTACTGGTCATTACAGCTTTAACAAGACAAAATTTCGCATAAAATATAAATAGATAGTAATAGATTTTTATAACTATTTAAATTTCAAAAATAGTTTTACCATTTTTATATAATCATATTTGATTTTTGTATTATTATTAAGTGTTTGAAATTTATATAATACATATTAGCGTAGTTTAATGTTTTTTTCGCTTTCTATATTTCTAAAAAAGCGAAGGGTTAATTTATTAGTTTTGATCATTATATATCTACAGTTCTTTCCGAAGCTCGATAAATCTTATATTCTTCCTTCTTTTAAATCTAAAATTCCCTACAACAATTTATCGCAATATGCAATTATTTATTTTTAGAGCAAAAATTAGTAAATTCATTAAAAGAACACGATAGATGATTTTGAAATCCTTACTCTTACAAATCTTAAAAAATTAAAATTTAATTTTTTGGTAACATTTTATTTTAAATGAAACGCATAGTATAAATTAGAATCAATGAATCAAACGAACATCAACAAAAGAATATAGATTAAAAAGTATTTATTCATAAATTTTGAGTTTGAGTAACATTTTAAAGTTTTTCATCTGTATTTAAATATTTTTTACAACTATAAGCTTCATCAATTGTTCAAAGCAAGGTAATTTTTATATGCCACAAAAAAATTATAATTAGAAATACTCACCCGTATTACATCAAATAAGCGAGTTCATTCCATTATATTAAGATATATTTCATTTTAAAAAGTTGTAATGGAATAATTTTAGACTTATTTTATATTTAGATTGAATTTATAAAACATAAATTAAATTTATTACTTATTTAGTATGTATAAACTTATTTAAGTTTGAATATCAACTGGTTTAAAATTATCGAATCTTCAAGGAAAATTTAAAATTTCACTTGAAGATGATTGTTTTATAAAGGTGAATTCGGAAGCATGGAAATGAAAGTCAATTCTTCCAATTCGTAAGAGATTACATTTTAAATCTTATAAAACACAAATCCTGAATTACGATTTTTATCACAAAAGCATTGTATAATTTTAAAAATTATATTTTCAGAATATCTGCAAAGTGGCTAAATTTGACAGCTCTTGACAATCATTGTATCTTGTTTTAGAAATAAATTCTTTTATTGATCATTTATAAAAAGAGATTTTAAAATTGTATCTATTATCGTTAACACAGTGATAATAAAATTAATACTTTCATAATTCAATTTTTTTCAAATAAAATTAACTAAAAAACAACGTTATCTTTTAAATAAGAAAACAATTTATAGAGGAAAATTCTATTTTTTAAAAAAATATAATTGAATATAAAAATATATATTTCAGACTACATGCGGCTTAATGCTGGATATGAAAAAGATAAAATTTATTCAAACCACGTTTATTCCTTAATTTTTGGCAATTTTTGTATGAATAAAGTATTATAGCAATTTTTAGGTGTTTTACATTGCTGAATCCACCATACCATATTTAAATTAAGTTAATTACACAAAAAATGGGCGTCTTAAATATATTTGGCTTCGCACGTTGATCAAAAGCTGTGTACAAATACTATAAAGCATGATATAAGTATATTATAATGTTTTTTTTTGTATTCAAGTTTCCATGTATTATAGATGGTTTTAGATTTTTAATGGTTATACAAAGTTTTAATTCCTTTAGGTCATACTTAAATTGGAGTTAAAAAGCAAATATTAACAGAAATCACATTTTCCAAGTATATCCATATATTAAAAAACTGTTTTGATGTGATAAGAAGAAATAAGAAACTAAGACTATCATTTAAAAAATCCGCAGATCGGATTTTACTGCGTTAGACTATATTCAAGTTTACAACTAGAATTGATGCAACCGGAACACCATGTACTTTGTTTTCGCATGTCTATAATCATATCAATTAATGCAAAACGCTTTGATTAAAACTGTTAGATTTTAAAAATTTATGTTAATCTAGTTTCTAGAGGTTTTTCGTATTCATGCATTTTATGTTTCAAAATCTATTTGTTTTGGCAATCGAACTAAATTTTTATATTTTAAAAATCTGTAAGAGTACTGTTTATTTTGATATAAAAGATAAAATTCAATAAGTTTTTTTCAAATGTCCATGTTGTCTTCTATTTACTGGTTGTTTTGCACGCGAACGACGAAGGGCACTAAAACTTTTAAAAAAAAGTTAACTAATTATTAATAAAAAATTATCATTTGTCATGACTCTGGAGAAATGGACACGGAATTATATAAAGTAACAGAAATGACTCGAGGAAAATCGAGTGATCTTGCTTAATCTACAAACTTTGCAATTGACTAAAAGCCTTGAAATATTTAGAGATGATTAGATGAGAGGTTCTAAAGCAGACAGAAGAGAAATAGAAATAGCAGAAATAGCAAAACATTTGCGTACGAGAACTCAAACATACTTTGTTTAGGAAAAAAACCAAATAATAATAATAAATTAAGACTAAAATAAATAAAACCTAATTATAAATTAAAAGCAATTTTTTCGAAATCAAAGAATTAGAACATATTCCAGCCATTAATTTCATGCATATCGTTCAATTTTTACAGAAAAAAAGCTGAAATTGCATGTGTGTCAGAGAAATGTTATTTTATTTGACGAATGATTTCTGAATATAATTTTTTTATTAAAAATAAAATCGGGCTCTTTCCTTACTCTAGAAAAAAAATCTACATGAATATATTATTATATAGACAATTGTCTCTTTTTTTGTATCATTTTTGTGTTGTATTGTTTTGAAATCAGAGTGCTTATTTTAGAACCATGAAATGAAGCATAAAATAGTGCAGAAAGCCATTACTATTAATCAAACCCTTAAGCAGAGATGTAATGTATTTTCAATTCCCATAATTTAATTTTTGTAATGGGAAATAAAAATATATCACGCACTCTACAGAAGAACTAAACAAAATAAACTCTATAAAAAAGGGTTCAAATAGCAAAACAATAAACAGTAAAATAACTATAAGTCGATATGATTGTCATGTTTGATCTGTCATAAATACACTTGAATGATCCAAGAAACTATTTAGGGCAATTATTGAAACTTTTATCTGCATATAAAAAGTAATAAAAAAATGTAATGCACATAAAATATCAAACCCACGTATGACATATTAGCTATAATTTTTGCGATGATAACTCAAAAAATTTTATAACTGAATATGAATTCTGGTTGATTTGATGACAAAAGGGTTTTTTTTGTAGATATTTAGCACTAAAAATCTTATTAATTAGTTAAAAAAAATATTAAGATAATATTCTTTTTTTATCGAATTTTCTTCCTCTTTCATAAAAAAAACTTTAAACTGCTAATTCGTCGAATTAAAAAGGTATTTAACAGAGAGAAAATTTAAATATAATATAGTTTACAAATTTAATATTCTAAATTGAATAGCAAGATAACAACTTTAGCATATCTAAATATAAAAAGTCGAAAATAAAAAGACACAGAAGAAGTTTAACCAAGAAGATTTCTCTATGTTTTATGATTTTATACATCACAGTTATACAATGTTGAAATACAAAAGCATTTTAATAACAAAATTTACGTCTATAAATCCCATTATATACCAATAAAGTTATATAATTTGCACAAACACGTTAAAGAACATTTTAAGAAAAAATAAAGTTGCATTTACAAACGAGAAAAAACACAGGACACTGTTTAATAATCATCATAAATCGTTTTCAACATTTGTTATGTATATATCTACAGAAAAAACTAAACATTTTACTATTTTTATATGAATTACATTTTAAAGGTTGTCAAGATATAAAAGTACTGTAATCAAAGGTAAAAAAAAGCATACCATTTAGTATAAAAGTACAGTCTGTCATTTTGATGGGTGTCTACATGCGTATACTAAGATCTAAATCGTATTTTAAAATAATCTTGTATTTTTAATAGCTAAAAATATAAATACTGTGAATCCACCTTAAGGCACAGAAAAGGTTAAGTTAGAGCCTTCGTATAATCTAAATGTCGTTTAACGATTGTAATTTTAATTTTTTATATAAGTGCAACAAATAAAGACCAAGATTTATACATTTGTTGCATATACGTTCTCATATACTTAAATTTATATTTTACAAAAAAGGAAGTGTTTTTTCTCTATTTACTATATGTCAAATGTGCAGAATATTTATTATATTGAAGATGTGGTCATTTGCACCATAAAGACAGGTAAATAAAGGTCTTTATAAGAATTTAAATATAATTTAATGCTTAAAATAACTTTACTTGCATATCTATTACTTATTATAAAAAGATAATGATTTGTGATTTCATATCCACATAATACACAAAGACAGTATTTATTAGCTTTTTGTTAAGAAAAAATAGAAACATATAACAAATTAAATAAGACTAATACTGTTATAAAACAATGTATTATATATTTCATACTTTAATTTTTGTAGATAAACAAACGTAATGCAGATATTTCTAGTAAAATAAGCATATAGATATTATGTTTTTGTTTTCATTTTTCAGTGCATGCTGGCTTTAATGTGAGTAATGTCTTTTTTTCTATTCTAAATTACGAATAAACAGTAAAAAAGCAATTAAATACATAATATAACCATATATTACTTTTTCCTGTGTTTTTATACATAAATGTACGATGTTGCTAGAATAATGCATTAAACGTAAATTAAAAAAACATGAAAAAAGAAAAAATTGTTATAAAAATGCGCAATAATTTTTTGTATATTATATATATTATATACAGTCTTAAATGAAAACTATTAAGTAATGACTTTTATGTCTTAAAAGGCAAGAAAATAATAGAATTTTATTTAAAACTTGACAACTACAAGCCATTTATTACAATTGTCGTATAATTTTAAATATCTTTTTTATTATCATATAAGGGGTGGTATGGTTATGTATTTACAAGTCTGACCCCTAGGTCAGGGGTTGCGGGTTCCATTTCCACCCACCTCACTAATTTCCGAAACGAATTTAAACCAAAGAAAAATACCCAAGGGGGCGGCCAGTGAACCATCAAAGATAAACCATAAAGCACTGACAAGCCATGAGAAAAAGGAGGTTGCTGTAAAAGCCGTTGAACTGTGCCCTCAGTATTGAAAAAGATCCCACACCGTTCAGCAAGGATATAGGTAAGTGTAGAGTGTGGTTGTAGCTTGTAACTTGTAGCGATGAACAGTAGACAGAATCTCATTCCCTCCACATAATGACCCGCCTATGAGAAAGGGCCCAATTCACGGTGATTACGGGTGAAAAGAAGTGCTGGAGGAGTCCCACAGAGAGACGCAGCAGTTAAGCAATAGTTCCTATGTATACGGTGCGAACTTCTTAAAAAGTAATAGAAGTAAAACATAGATAAATAAAGTAAATTCAATTAGAATTGCTCAATCTATATATGTAAATTTTAATGATGGATAAGGATCTTTTCAAATAAAAATAGTATGTTTTTAATACCATATAAATTCTTTATCTGGACTGATATGTGTTTAGTTTTTAAGAATCGTATTTTCTTGCCATACAATCTATAAATTTGTTATTAAAAAAATAAAACTTAGATTTAAAAATTGTGTTCTTGAAGACACAAGAAGACTTATATATTTATATATGTATATTATCATAGCTTTAACAGGTTAATCAATTATTATAACAAGAAAATCAGAACAAATAAACAGCAGTAGCAAATTCTTTTGATATGATTTTATAAAGAAATAAGACAGCAATAAATAGAAGAAAGGACTTTATGAAAAATTTCGTGCAACGTAAATACTCATTCAGTTACAATCAAGTAAAAAAATGTTTAACACAAAAAATTTATATAAATTCTTATAAATCAATCCTTCCCCGCTTTCAGCGTAAGCCACGCCTTGGTTGTCAGAATAATAGACTTACTATAACAATTCATTTGTAAAGCTCTTATCTTATAAACAAGTAATGAAGCGGTGAATTTCAATTATAGTCAACAGAAATGACGGTAGGAACCAAACGAAAATTATTTACGTAACTTCGTAAAAAATACAAAGCGACGAAGTTTAGAACCACAACAAAAAATTAGATAAAGATCTGAATTTGATTAAGCCAAATCTATGAAAAAAAATTGAGCACCAGAGTTAGTATTAAATAGATATGTGGGTTTATTATAACAAAGAAAGTAAAATTTCACAAATTATAGGATAAGTTATAGAATATCGTTATAGTGATGTATAGACAAATTCTAGTGCATAACAACCTAAAATATAGTAAAAATTCTAAGATACTAGAGAGAATTTTTTATCTTATGTAGAGCTCACCAAAAAAGAGAATAGTATCCAAAAAAAAAAATTTACTGTAAAGAAGAATAAAAACAATGATATTTATTCAACGATATGTTATTCTGTTATAGAAATATAATCACGTGCTCAAAAAAAGCACAAAATGAGTTAGATAAAGCGAATAAAAGCAAAATCTTGTCCAAAAATCTGATGAACTATTCGTTAATGAAAAAAATATTGACAAAATAAGTAAAAAAGCGCAAACAGAATGACAGATACCACAAAAAATGATGATTTATGCCAGCAAGCAATTTATCTGATATAATACAAGATATTTTTATCGCCCATTTTTATATAAGGAAAAAAAAGCGGATGAGAAATAAATTTCAAGATTTGTCAAACTAGTAGCTAAAAAAAAAGCTGTTTATAAATACCTATGATATTTTTTTGTCAACAAAATTTCGTGTTCTGTGTTGACTTTCGAAAAAATTTATAAAGAATTATAACTACTACCTTTATAGATTGGCTGCAGGGTCAGATAAGTTCTATAAATTTCATATAAAATTATCACATCTTTTGTACTAATGTATTGGAGATAAATTACTGTGATAAGTTAAAAAAAAAGGAAAGTAATGGCTTTATAAAGAAAAAACTCATCGCATTCCATAATACTATGTTACAACTGGTTTGAAATGTAGTTTTTTTACCTTATGATAATCGCTAAAAAATTACAACTAAAATTTTATAGATGATTAAGAATTTCGGTCAAAAAGTATATATAAACGTCGGAAAATCAATTTTGTACAGTACGAATTATACAAGGTGTTATGAAGAAATCTTCTGGCTCTGCAATAAGATGAAAAATAGCAGCAAACCGACTTCTAAACGAACTGATGTAATATGAACTTATGAATGGTTCTACATTACAACTTAATGACAGTATTGGCAAAACATAATAAACAAGAGTAGGTATAGAGCTTTATTTGAGTGTTAACGAGAAGATGGGTAATTTTTTAAGCATAAAAACATCAAAAAACTTATAATATGTTTAGGGATGTAATGCAAGGCGATACTATATTACAACTTCGATTTGGGTTCAGCTGGATCTATTATGTTGGGCACTTTTGGTATTACACCCTGGTTAAATCCAATGAGAGATAAATCTTATAAACATATCATTTATATTATTTATGACATGATACTTGTGATCAGAGACCCAGAAAACACTAAAAAAGAGACAAAAAAACAAGACATTTCAAAGATAGCACAGGACCAGAAATCAAAAAAAGTAAGTCGGCAACAAACGATTTTAGGCGTATTGTGTTCGTATTATATATTAGTTAATGACAGATATAATTATCTTTCAGTATTAGAAGAATGTAAATCACAGTAAAAAGATACAAGATTTACACGATTTTATAAAAAATTTATAATAATGATAAATATATTCAAAGCCAACATTAACTGCAAAACCTATATAATTTTTTTATGCAGCACATTATTTGACTATTAAAACTACTGAATAGCCATTTTCAATAAGAAAAAAAATACTTTTTCGCAAGAAATGATCAAAAAAATATTTTATAAGGAAGACAATCTATAAATTACGGCCAATAAAAAGTAATGATTATATTTTTAAAAAAATAAAATTTTACTTTGACCATAGTTTGCTAAATTTTTTATGTTGAAATAGCTTCTTTAGCTTGATAAAAAACTTGCCACCGATATAAAAATATCACCAAACATAGCAGTATGTATATAATAGAAAGTGTGAATAAATCATTCCAAATCAACTGGAAACAAAAAATAAGCGCATAATATAACTAAGACATTCTATACATAAAATATATTAAGTTGAAGCGTAAAATAGTTAAATGTATATAATATAAGATAAAAACATCAATCAAAAAAAATTTCTGTATCTACAAAAATTCAAAAATTCCAAAAGCAAGATCTATAAGGTGGCTGGAAAGTGGTAACTATGAACAAAAATGAAGCAAGATTATGTTTCATTCGGTATATAGACTACTCTTCGGTGATTATATATAAATGTCAACACTCAAGAGAAACATGCATAACGAAGAAAAAACAAACACCAGAAGTAAAGGATGATTCACTATTACCTTACACATTTACAAAAAAAATTGGTAACATATATACTTCTCAAAAGTAACCAGTAAAAATCATAGAAATATATAAATATCTCGGTTCAAGAAGTTTTAAAAACGTACCTACGAGAATAAAGTTCGATAAAAATATAAATACGGATATGAAAATGGTATATAATACATGAAAAATCTAGATAATTTGTAGAAATATACTTGATGGGTATATAAAAATAGGAATAACAATTTTTGATATAGGATGAATATTGCAAATGCGAAGCCAAGAAAATATGATATATTAGATAATGATTACTCCATTATTTACAAACTTTAATTTCGAATATTGTCATACGTTTTACTTTGATAACCCATGGTTATAGAATATCATAATTTATATATTAAGGAGTTAGGATAACCAACTGCAGCGGAAGCATCAGCATTAACATTATGATTATGGAAAATCATGAAAAAAAAGAATTTGGTGTATTTGAATTGATGAAAATATAAAAGATTCTGATGTGAGCAGAAAAATGAGCCAAATCTATTCTATAGAGCAAAAAAAAATTGTTTGAAACACGATATTAATCATATATACAATATAAACTATAAATTGGTATAGTAAATATTTACTAATCTTGCCTTAGTTTTCAAGTTTTCCGAACTTATATTTTTTTAATTTACATTATTGAAAAGCCGATACAGAACCGGTGTACGTGCGCTGGTAAATTCGAAAGAAATATCACTTTATTTATTTTATATTGTCAACTTATAATTGCCGAAGGTCTGAAATTCCAAAAAATACGATAAATTTTGTCAAATATAATAATTTGTAATATTCTTGAAAAAACCAAAAAAAAAAGATGTTGTTGAACATGTTTAAATGCAGTTTATAATGATATGTTAATATCCGAAAATTCAGAGAAGGGTATCTAACTGTTATTAAAAACAGCATTCTAACATAATTCATATAATGGTATTGTTTTAACTTGAAATTTATCGAAATAATAATCGTAGTATTTGTGGTATGTTATGAGTTAAATAAGATGTTTCTGCAAAATTAATGCCAAAATTGTTCTTGAAGTATCTATATTTACAATATCATGAACACATAAAAATATTTTATAAGAGACAATGGAATAATTATGTTTTATTTTTTTATAATGCTAGAATTTAATATTTTTTATGATCTAAAATTTCATAGTATAAAAACACTATTATAAAAATGATTTCAAATAAATATGTCGCAAGAATAAGGTAATATCATGCGACTTTTATATTTTGTTGGTATCCATTTTAATATATACTAAAAGAATTAAATAATTACTACAAGAAATCATATTATTCGTAAATTTAAATATATATTATTTATAGATATTCAGGATACAATTATAATCGTTGAAAATCAAATCATTTTTTTTTGATATCAATTTTACTTTTTCCTAAATTAAAAATCTAGCTTTTACAGGTCAATTTCATATATGTGATGATTAAAAATGCGAAGTTTGGTTTTAGCATGGTCGCAATGGACTTTACGTGCAAGATTCAGCTTATATAATTATATAATTTTGTTGTAGCATATCACCGTATATAACATTATTGTATAAAAATAAATATGTTTACATTTTTCGGTTTTACTAATAGAGCAGTTATATGATGCTTTTATCATACAAATCTGGATTATAGGAATCGATTGCACAAAGTAAACTATGAGATCCAAAATTCATATCTAAAAGTATATTTAAATTTATAAAATTATTTTGCGTAGATTTAAATAGTCAATTTTTTTTATGTAATTCGAATCAAATGCCAGTTCAAATGGTAGAGAAATATATTATTGGGAGATATCATATATCATATGAAATCAATTTATAAGAAGAATAAAAATTAAAAAAAATATTTCTCGTAAAAGTTATAGAAAATGATGCACAAACATTTTAAAACATAGACAAAATTGAAGTAACTTTATTTCTGAAAAATATTCGGAAGAAATTCTGCTGATATTTATCTATCATATAATTAAGAAATATTCTCGTTACAAAAAAGATTCTATATCTTTTATCTGTATTTTATATAAATTCTTTGTATTTTCTTTCTTTTGTTTAATAAAGAAGTTTAAGTAGTATCTTTTTTGGAGATAAAGCTTATGGAAAACACATTTAAATGCTATAAAATAACGACCTTATTATATTTAAATCAAAAATTTTCCATGCTGCTATTACCATTAGAAATTATAATTTGCTTGTATAATATCTTATTTTGTAAACCTGTAATTTTTCACTGCTAATACTTTTTTTAATCTGAAAATTACTATTAAATACTATTATTTTTAGAAAGTAAATTTTACTATCACGTGAAAATTGACACCAAAATATAGTTGTAAGAACCTTTACTACATGCTTGCTGTATAAATGGCAAGAATTGAACATATATTAGTTTTGAATATATAATTTTTTAACAAATATTTAAATTTTGTAACCTCGATAATATAAATTTTGTTTTTCAGATTTGCAGCTAAGCTAAATTAGTACAGATTAATTGATCTTATACATAAAACTTAATAAAAATCCATAGTTTTCTTATTCCTTTGAATCGAAAACTTATGGATTTAGTTTCATTGTAATTTAAGTATTTTTATTATGATCTTCAATCATCACTATTTTTTAAAACATACTAAATTATATTCAATTTAAAGTAAGACGTTTGCACTAAAGTATATATTAACATATGATATGTAGGATTTGTAATAGTTTTATTTTTTTTATAACTCAATTTTGATGCTGTTATTCCGAGTATACGATCCCTATTTGTCTGTTTAGGCAAATCGAATCCGTATTTTACACAAATAAGTTAAACCCTGGAATTAAGAACCAAAATTGTTTTTCAAATAAATTTATTATATAAAATATATTTTTTTTCAATTATATCTATAAAGACGTAGTTGGCACATTTTATATTTCGGCTAACTACTTGATGCATCTTTTGACACTACCCCTGATCATTTTACATCAACTTCATCTCTATTCTCAAATTTTATAAGTTTCAATTTGTTCGTGTTTATCATAAAAATATGTGTATTCATCGATAGTGTAAAGTTTTTTTTCAATATTTTTTTAAATGCGTTAAATTATTTTGAAGCATTGAATAGAGATCATTGAAGCAACGAAAAATTCAAAAATAAACCTTATAGTGTTATGTAGTATGCTTTTTGTGCTATGTTAGCGTTTAAAAAGCGTAAATTTTGCATACACACATTATTATATGTATCGTAATTTCGGAAAATATTTTATATAATTTTCAATTAGAATTTTTATTAACAATGTAATAATCTTTTATAAAATGTGAGAAATATATCATATCAAAATTTTAATCATGAATTTCTTAGTGTTGATGTACATGTATATCTGGTACATCTGATTAAAAACATAGTCAAAATCCAACTATTTTTTCTTGTTACACCATTACTTTAGTTGCCAAAAACCATCAAAAATTCACGAGCTAAAATTATTTTCATATAAGTAGCCTGTAAAATATATGTATTACAAATTCAACGATGTAATATTAGTAGCATTATTTTTTCTAAGGTGTGAAAAAATACCTATTTTATCAATAAAAACTCTCGTTTAATTTATATTTACGGTAATAATCGAAATAGCAAATAAAATTTTTCACATCATATCAGATTTATTTGAAACTCTCATATATATATTCATAAACTATTTTTGATTCGAAAATTTTTAGATGCTAAAAAGAGAAGTCTCAGCCAATATTTTATAATAAGAAAAAAAATTATATGCTTATTCTATTTTTTTGTCATCATTTCGTTTATTTTTCTCTTTTACTTTATAGAAATGATTATTCGTATAATTTTGGTTAAACTATAATTTTTTTTCAAACACGCGAACATAATTGCATCTTAATGTTTATCTAGTAAACTCGGATATATAAAGTTTCCTATATCAAATTATTAGAAACATTTATTCTATTTAATTTTATTGCATATGACACAACGTTTGCAAATTCGCAATCAAAATTCATTTTAGAAGTTTGCATATAAAACATACTTGAAGAAAAATAAGGCGTAATTATATCTTTACACTAATTAAATACTTTATTTTTATAAAATCAAAATGGCTTTATTATAGCAAATACCATTTGAATATCGGCAAAGGTTTAATTATAATCTCTATATATTTTTCTAATAAGGTTTTTTACCTTAATTTAATATAGAACGAGCTGAGATATCGAATTTGGTGTATACATAAACAATATATCTATAATATGTATCTGATCATCAACAGACAAAACAAATATTATAGACAGAAACTCTTGAATAAAACAGAAAATAAACACTCAATTTTGTAGATTTCTTTATGAAAGACTGCAAAATATATGCACCATCCTTGAAAATCGTAAATATTTTGATATTTTTTATATTTTTTGTCAATAAAAAAGAAAAATTATATATTATAGAGTTAATAATATAGCAACTAGCAATAAATTACTTGTGTGAACTATTATAATAATAAGCAATAAACGCTTTTTGCTTTATAAATTTCTTATTAGTCGCAAAAAAGAAAATTTATTTAGAAGAATAGGTTTTTTAGGATTATTTGATACTGATTGAAAAACCAAATATGGTATAAATTTACGTTTTTTTATATAAATGCTGCTTGTAGTTCTTTTTATTATAAAATCTATAGAATCATGATTTTTATTGATACCCTTTATAAGATTCCTATTTTACAAATAAAATATGATGTGCTTTAATCTAGAGCTCAAAGGTTTAATAATAAAACTGAAAATTAATAAAGCTATTTGTTTTTTTTGTACTTATTTAAAAATTTATTATGATTCTTATCTTCAGAAAATAAAATTTTATATTGAAGCTAATCTACAGTGTGTAAATTTTTTTTGGAAAAATTTATATACTTGATAAAATTGATAAATGAGATCAACATAATATCAAAACTAGTAAACTATTTATTGTGATCTTTATAAAAAAAGCAAAAAAATATACAATTTAGCTTTTTAAACTATATAAGACAAACAAAAAGCGATCCCCACAAAAGATATGCTATAACTATAATAAAATCAGTGTTTTATATAAATGAAAAAGTAACGAAGTATTTTAACATATCCAAACAATCCTACGAAAATTTTATGATCATGGTGTTCGATTAAAAAAATAAAAAATAGTTAAGCTATTATGTTTTACTTGTAATTGATGAAAAAGCCAATTTTAGCCTCGAGTTACGTTTCTTGATGACTTCATAAATAAGATTGATGTTTATAATCTAGAATATATGATTTTTTGTGTGTATTTATAAAATAAACAAACTCAATATTACTTAATGATATAAATTAGCTAAATAACGACTATAGCTAGAAAAAAACATACTAAAATGATATAGATATTAATTTACAAAAAATTAATTAATATTTATTTTTTTATGCATAGAATAATTTCGCAAAATAAATAATGTTTTTGTGGAAACATAGCCATAATTAAATTAACGCTTTATAATTCAAAAGCTATGAACATATATTCTTTGAATACATTTATTGTTGAGCATTTTTTTGTTATATAGGTGTAGAAGCTGTCCGGTAACAAAATGATAATTGCCTAATGAGAAATTTTTATTATTTAAAAAAACTAATTTGCTATTTATAAAAATGTTTTCGATTATGAATTTTTCCGGTGTATATCCCAATATATTAATAATATTCAATGCAAATATTTTTTAATATAAAATTTAATAGTCATGTATATAAAAAACCAGAAAAAATTTCCTAAATTGGTTTTTTTTATTGAAAAATCCTTTCAATAGGGTTTAGCAAAGCTTTTAAAGTAAGCAGTATTTTTTTTGCGAAAATCATAGATATGAAATGTAAAGTTAAAAGATTTCAGCTCGTACAAGAACAGTTGTGATTAGTATGATGAATCCCCAATACTTTCAAACTATTGTTCACTTATAATTAGATTTTCTTAATTTTAAAGATTTTACCTATTTTTAAATTTTCGATTTGTAACTAATAAATAAAATCAATTATATTTTTATAACTGATAAAATGCACAATAAAATGTTTTTCGGCAGCCTGAAAAATATACTATAAATTATCTTTATATTAAATTGTAAAAATACCTAGAGCGATAAGCTTATACAATATTTCTTCCTAGTTTTGCTCTGTAAAACATAAATTGATATTCAAAAAATAGAATTCAAATAAATTTATTGTAAATATGTTGAAAAATATCAAAATTTCATCCCTAAGTAAATTTTCTTGATCATTTGTGTATTATCATAAAATTTATTTTAAAAATATAATCAAGTTTATGTATTAAATTAATTTATGGGTATATATTATCTCTAGCCATAAAAAAGCGCATAGTGAAAAAGTTATATTGATTTTAAAAGGCTTGCTAATAACATATTATATAATATTTTAAATATACTATTTTTCAATCTAATTTTTCTTTCAAGATAGATAAACATAACTAAATTCTACATGCTATTGTTTGTACGTCGGCCCAAGCTTCAGCTTTATATTTATTATGTTGATGCTTTAAATTGGTTTCGTTTTTTTTGATGCTTTAATATTACCATAAAATCTTGTTGATTCTTATTTTTTGTACTTCTAGTTAATTATTTAATTCATGCTCAAATTACAAGTTCATACACTTTTCAGCATAAAATATGTTTATTATATGTAAACCATAAATTTATTATTTTTATGCGTAACTAGCACCCATGAAAAATATCTCCGATAATGCAATTGTTGTTTCCCTAATCAAACAATAATTTTTTTACCAATACATTTTCATATTTTTAATTGAAAGCCGTAAAAGAATTATTTATCGAATTTATTCGAATATATAAAATTGATTTGCTCTGCTGATACATTGTGAATACTATTTTTTATAGATATGTTTAAGCTATAGTTTTCGAAGGAAACTTTTACTTAAGTTGATAAATGTATACTTTATCTAATATCTAAATAAAAATCACACATAAGCATGATAAAACAAAAATTCATTGAATTTTTATCTGATCGATTATTATCTTGGGATGTGTATACATTGAAATAATAAAAATTATAGATCGATTCTACTATTTACATCCCTTCTTAGTCCCATGAGCTATACATGGAAACACATATTCAATATCTTAAGCTACTGATCGGTTTCAAAGATTGTTTCTACATCTTATTTAAAGAATTTTCAAGGAATTCTCGCTGATTTAGGAATCAAAATAATATACAATAATTATCAGCTAATCTTAGTATTTTAGACTGTAAGCACATTACTGGTTATGAAATTTTGAATTTTCTCTTTTATTTCAACCTATTGGTATATATATCTTATACATCAATTTTAAGATATTTAATAAGTTTAATTTTATGCCAATCTATAATTTTGGCTAGAAATAACTCTATGTTACTAATTTTTAGAAACATAAAATGTTTATTGAAAATTCGAGCTAAAAATTATAATTCACGGATCCCCACAAAATATTTTCTATTAAATATATACAGTTCTATCGATAAAAACGGTAACATCTATTTCTTTTGTTTATATTTTTTATAAATTAATTAGCATCAAATAATATCATTAACGTTGATGTTTTATTGAAATTTATTTTATATACAAAAATCCGAATACATATTCGCCCAATTTACTTCCATTGATTTTGAAATATGTATAGTAGCTGTAAATTAAGAAGCAAAAATAAAATCTAAATATTAGTTAACCCAGATTAAAAATAAATTACACCAAATTTTGTTATCAGATCGATTTTTAATATGCTCGTGAATTTATAAAAAAACATACTATATATTGAATTCTGAAAATTACGCATATCTTATATAAAATATGTTTGATCATTTTATTTATTTTTGGTAAAAGAAGACAATATAATTATTGTAGGTTTATGATTTTAGGCTGTGTATACAGGATGGCAATAGTATAGTGTTTATAGAAGATTTATTTGCTTAAATAGTTTTTTTTTGTAAGATGATTGCAGTGTTATGTAATCATTTGTGAATGATCATTAACAGATTCATACTATAATTTCTTAAATAAAAATTGTCTATATAGCGCAAATATAATTATATTAGATCAATATGTAAACAATTTATTAAACCATACTAAGATTTGCTGTTAAATTATCTTGTCTTAAAAAAGTATTCTAGCAAGAATTAGATACTTAAATATTCTTGGTTGTATTTTTAAATTATAATATATAGAAAAATTCTCAATATAAAATATTCATTAAATTATTTAAAAAATAGATTGTTAAAAATCTATTTTTATTCCAGTCATATATGATACTTATAGATATTAAGAAATGATTATAGTAAAAAAAAATTGCATTCGTAAACATGAATACATGGTTTTTATTGCATTTATTGTAACTTCCTTTTATTAAATTTAAAAGAATATCTTTGATATAGACGTCCAACATATGTAATTCTCTCGAATGCGATATTTAAACGTTATGATAGGTACTAAATTTTGTAAAAATTCCTTCGTGTCATAGGTATACTTCTTTAAAATAAATTGAATTTAATGGTGAAATAAGAAGATCTTAAATTATTTCGCTTTATTAATGATATGTTATATAATAAAACAGTTTTTTTGTTCTTTTTGATGGTTGCGTACAACCAAAATATGTCTATTTTATTCTAATTTACAGTTTAAAAATCAAAGTTTTATATGTTTCGTGCCGTTTTTCGGTTTTTTTTTCCATAAATTCTATGTCTATATAAATACTTTTGTTTATTTATGGGATAAGTTTCTTTTTATCAATTTTATGTACTTAGACGTGGTCAGCCCATTGGGAATATTGCACAACTACTTGATGCATCTTTTGACACCTTCCTCTGGTCTATCACATCAACCGCTCTTCTTCTCTCAAATGACTTGAATTCAAGTGTCTTGCCGAACGTGAGAACTTGCATGTATCCTTCTATTTCGTTTGGGATTTTAACTTTAATTATAGATACAATATTTTTTTATAAATAATTTTCAACATAAAACAGAAATTATATAAATAAATATGATTGGTATTTGACTTTCATAGAATCATAATATTGATTATTTTATTCCAATCTGCGTATCATAGCATATAAATAATTTAAGTGTAAATACAATTAGAGATGTATGAACCACAATGATGGTTTAAATAAAATCTATGAAATTATAGCATAGACGATTTTATAAATTTGTAATTTTTTAAGATACTATAATCATGAGATCATGCCATTTTATATTGTTCTATATGCATTTTAGAATATTAGCTCAATTTTAACAAAGGTCTTTTTTTATGAGAGCTTCTATTATCTTTATTCCCGATTTATTATAAATACACATATACATTTACAATATAACATTTTTTTTAATAGCACAGCTTTTTTTTTATTGTAGCTGGGGTCGGAAAGTTATCATAAAATTATAGCTTTTAACTTAAAAAAATAAGATTAAAAAGAAAAATATAATATTTAATGTATAAATCATTGTGAAAACACATTTTATAGCATAAAATAAATATAAAATGATTTTTTATAGCCTAGATATTTTTAGATCAACTAGATGTTTGAATAAATGGGATGAATTTTTTGAATATTCAGTGTAAATAAAAGATGTGGATTGGATGTGAAGATAAACTATTTTTTTATTTTATAAACAAACAGCGAAATTTAAAATGCTAGGTGGAAGTATTAAAAGAAGCCTTGAATAAATATACAGGCTTATAATAACATATCTAAATCTAAATTTATTACTGACAACTAAAATATGATGCAAAATTTATATTTTTTATAGGATCAATATTAGATTTTTTATGGCAAAAATTTATTTTTTTAACCAGATATACTGATATCTACAAATTGCTTCATAAAATAATTTTTAGTATATATGATATAAAATATCAGATTATATCATCTTAATAGAATAATTTCGTTCTTAAAAAGATTGATTTGATAATATTATTCCGTATTATGATTCTTTATCATTTGATAAGTTCACATACATCAGAACTGTTTTTTTTCTTACCGGGTAAAATCTTAAAATTTGAAAATAATTTACTATTAGCTATCAAAAAATATATTTATCGATTCACTTAACTATAATAATAAATTTTTTGAAACAAACAAGATGCAGTAAAGTCCAAAATTTGGTAATACTGAAGAATCTCTAAATACTATAGGAATCATATTGCTGTCTCAATTCTTATAAAATGACTTCATACGCGGACACCAAAATGTTTTATTGAGATCTTCACCCTTTTATGTAAAAAAAGTATTGGTATTTATGGTCATTACGATGTTTTGGCTATTAAATTTAAACATATTTTGTGATTTGAATCAGTTTCCAAGTTATTTACAGTATGAATTATAAGCAATTTATACTGGTAGTCTTTGCCTCAAAGACTTTTATATATTGCATCAATTATATTATTCTTATATATACTTGTTTATCAAGTGTGTTTTTTTGCATATTACTTAGATTTATAAAAACCGAAATCTGTCAGGATTAAATACACATGCACTTTTGACATTGTAAATCCATCACAATTTTCTTTTCTATATTTTACATTTCATCATTATTAATTCCATGCTATTGATTTGCGTACGATATCATTGTAATTACATTTATACATCTATAATTGTTACTTTTTAAAGTTCAGAATAGATGATTTTTCTGACTATAAATAAAGTAATAATAAAATATTTATTGCGCCATATATAACCATATAATGTTACACTTTCTAGTAATACTGTAAGATTATGACAAACAGTTTTTTTAAGCATTTTTATATATATTAAAAATTTTTAATTCATAGGAACATAATATTACAAATAACTTCGACGCATAAATGAAATTTATTACCCAAATAGGATAATTTATTGTAGGCGATATGTTTAGTGTGGCCTTATATATATCAAATTGTATATTACGACGTGTGTTTCTTATTTTATATCATTATGCATAAAATTATGGATCATCTTGAGAAAATATGTCTTCTTCTAATCCCAACAATTCTATGCATTCATTATTTAAAAATTCTAAAAAACTATATCTTGAAGCTTTTGTCTAAATTTTATATATGCTGAATATTAACAGTATTGACCATGTAAATCGGGTCAAAGCTACAGGAAACATCTCTAATATAATAAAACAGAATTCAATAGCTTACGTTCGGGAATTGATTCGATTTGCTCCAGCGAAGTGATCATGTGTTTTTTTGAGTAAGATTCTGTTACTGCAATTCTATCTAACACTGTTTGCTGTATATCTTGCTGTTAAGCAGCATTTATTACTTGTTTGATAATTTTACAATGCCCTTTAGTAAAAATTATTCGAAGCTTGAACCATTTGAAATATAAATTACAACCCAAATATTTACACAACAATACCATTACCACTTTTAAGAATGTAGTTTGTTCGACATATTTAAACAGAAGAAAAAAAAGATTTCCATTATATATTTACCTCCACACAAATTAATTCGAAGATTAAAGGAAATCTATGTTAGAGACGATCTAATTTTGACATAAAATTCACCAAATACACTGGAATATATTTTCATTTTAGCATGACACATTTTTTCTTACACTAGTTCATTTCTACCCGGGGTTCATTCGATAACATAATTTTTTAAATAAATGTAATTAAATATCGGGAATTTTATGGCTCGTGTCTATAAGAAGCTTCAAATTAAGAATTAAAATTTCCTGATAATGGAAGAAGGAATAATATATCTGTATTAATTTATTCGATGTATTTACAGATTTTATTTATGGATTAGGTTTCTTCTTTTTATGAATTCCTCTACTGAGATGTAGATAGCCCATTAGGAATATTACACAACACCCTTATGCATCTTTTAACACATTACCCTGATCAATTTCGATAACCTGCTCTTAATCAGTCAAATAATATTAGTTAAAGTGCCTTGCGATGTACAGGAACTTGCATAGTTACTTCTACTTCATCTTTGAATTTTAACTCCTTAAGATATATTTTTATTTAATTTTGTAACCACCTAAATCCCCAAGTCATTATATATGGTTTTAAACTTTCTTGACATATAAAAAATAATGCACAAATCATAAATATAGAATACATTAACATAAAAATGTGTAAATTTATTCACTCTGATACTTCTTTTCTGTATTACGATATAGTATATAAACTTTTATTTTTTCTGTTTAAGTCAAATAAAACATGTATTACCATCTATATTTCGATGAAAACTATGTTTCTTTATAGAAAACTCGATAATAAAGTGCCAATACAAATTACGCTAAATGTTATTTGTAACAATGCTATCCAACAGCACGGCTTGTAATAGAAGTCTTGTATTTTTATTTAATATAAGGCTATTCTATATTACAATGGTCGTAACTATAATTTTAAATGACCATTTAAAATTATACACATAAAAAGATTGCAATACGCCCTTTTTATTTTGTATTCTCTTATTTACGTAGAAGTATCTTTCTCAAACCTTATGTTAAAAGTTTCCCCCATATATGTATTTATTCTTGCCTTCTTCTGAAAGTATCATTTAAATTTTAGATTACTTGAATCCCTTTATTTGGAACATTTATATATTTATCATATAGAGGAAGGATAAATCATTTTGCAGTAATTATTATGTGTTTCAATTAATTAGTATTTTAATCAAATCTATTTCAGAATAGTATATGATGCATGCATATCAGTAACAGCGTTTCAATTGTAGTAAATAACAATAGTTTAACTGAATATTATTTCAATATTTCTGCCACACTAAAAAACATGATCTAATGAATCCAAACAAATTTTAAATCAAGTACACTTAATAATTAGAATAAATGTGTACTTAAGTATAAACTTAAATGCAAATTTCGTTATAAACATATTATAAATCACGATATTTTGGTTTTAAAAATCAAATAATGCCATGAACAGAAATTAGATATAAATTTAGTCATTTCTCTAGGATTATTTATTTTTTAATCATTGTTATTTTTTCATATATTTATCTTGCATTTCCAAAAAACAATAGAATATATGTATTCTCATGCTTTTTGCACATTTTAATTTGTAATAAATATTTTAATTGTGCATAAAATAATAACAAGTAACAATATACAAGTTATTTAATGTAATGTTATGTGTGAAAAATTCAAAAAATCTATTCGAATATATTATGAGATTGAAACAATATAAGCTTTCCTAAATTTATTTTCTATTCTAATTATCTTATTACCTTTTGCACATAATTAGACAAGCAAATGCCTATAAAATAGAATAATATACGTAACTCATTCACATTCATTTCACAGAATCTAAGATACATAATATCTTGTTGGGTCTTATTAAATCAAGTGTTTTCCTGAGCCCTATTGTTTGTAGGGCTATGTTTATGTTTATGCTTCGATCAATATTACTGTTTCATATAGATTTATTTTGGGATAAATATATTACAAAAACATACTATGCAAAATTTGACTTATGAAAGAATAAGTTATATAAGTACCGAAGAGCTCGATGAAAATCAAAAACTTAACTTAAACGAATCTTATTTTGCCAAAGTAAGAAGATATAAAATTTTTTGTGTGAAAATTCATAATATTTATTAGCGTTGACGTATTTTAGAAATATTGCTAAAATAAAGGTAAGAATGTTTTATCCTATAAAGAACTGGATTTTAGAATAATTGCACAATTTAGACAGTAAAAATTCTGACGGCATAAATTACAATCCTGATGCGAAAATAATTTTGTAATATTGAATATTGAAAAATCATTAAACATATACTAGGCTTTATAAAAATAAGAGCGATAGCTAAAACCATATTTGAGTGAACTAAACAAAAATATAAATCATGTTATAATCAAATTTAATTCTATATAAATCACTGAACTTTTTATTGTATTAAAAAATAGATTTCGATTAAAAATAGAATTCATATTATCTATTTGCAAGATAGATAAAATACGGGTTGAATTTCGTTTTGTATGATAAATAAAAGTATCGAATATAAATTACAAGTGAAATTTCCGTTAATGTCATAATAAATGCCAAGATTAAAACTTAATAAAATAAATAAAAGACACAGAATAATTGAATAAGCCAATTTTTTTATTTATTCTACCCGAAAATTTGCTCCTACTTTATATATAAAGTTGCAAAGTACGGTTTTTAATAATGAACTTAGACTTACACTAAATAGTTTTTTATTCGTTCCATGTAAATCTAATTTTTAGCTTTTAAATTTTTTAGTTTCATTGCCTGCTTCCACATTAAGAAAAAATTTAAAAGTATTTCAATTTTTATATATTATAAAAGTTTACGAGAACATAAACAATAAAACTACATTTAAATATCACTATAAGTATATATAATCATTTTCCATCTTTATTTGCTATTTGTTATTGGTCTAATTTTTTTATTTTATATATATTTAAAAAAAATTTATTAATAGTATCCGTAGATAATTCTAAAATATATGAGTTAACATTTGTATTTAATTCAGCCATTCATTTTAGGAAATTTTATATATGTTTATTATTATAGAGCATCATTTATTTCAATATAATCTAATTAAGTAATTTATGTGATCACCGTATTATTTGATAGCAATTTTACTATTTATTTTATATATGGGTATATTTTTACTTTGACATTTTTATTTATTGAACAGATTATTGGATAAAATCCAATAGCAAACTTTATAAATATCTTTCACCATCTTTTCATCTGCTAGTTCTTCATCTTTATTCTCTCTTCGCTCAAGATTATCAGTTTAATCGCCTTTCTAATACATAGAATTTCAATATATGCCTGGATTTAGTTGAAAATCACAAGCTCTTAAAAATTTATAATGTATATACATCAAGTATATACAAATGTTTATTTCATAATTTCTTTCCATACTACGTTTAAAAATGATTTATTTTTTAAAGTGAGTTACGTGTTTTTTTTTGATGCGAAGCGCATGTTTTACTTAGATTAAAAGAAAACACACGTAAAAAAGTTTAAAAAATAAGGTTACAACGCTTTTAGAAAATATTTTTTATTTAAAAAAATTCTGGAAAGCATAAATTTGTGCAGGGAGTTATAATATAAAAACATATATATGTATTTTTGCGAATTTTTAAATGTAATTTTTATAGTTTATAAACTAGATAAAACCCAAGTGTCTTAAAAACGCAATCTAGATTGTAGTGCGCAGTCCATACACCTCATATATATTAATAGATATTATACAACAAAAAAATTTAAATATAGCGGACCTCAACAATATTACAAAAAAGAACTTTTCATTCTTGTATGTTTTTTTTATACCCCATATTATACGTTGCATTTTCGTTTCTAAATATATTCTAGTCAAAAATACTTTTTCTTGAAAATACAATTTAATATTTATTTGGCTATTTATCGCACTTTGAAAAACATAAACATAAAAAATATATGCGTTTCAAACATAATATAATATCTTATAGATAATAATAAAACGTTATTTGCTGAAAATAATCAGTTATGTCACATTCATAATAATATAATTAACATGACTAAATTTTTTTAACAATGTTATTCTAATATCATATAAAAAAAATGTTGATAATATAAAACGTGGTAAAATTTAATATGACCAAATATTCCTATTATTATGTAATGATTAATCAAACTGCAAAAAATATTGATCTATATTTTTTTAAGTTTATAATACGATAAATATCTAAATGAAACCTTATTTAAAATTTTTATAAAAAAAATCTAATCTGTAAAATAACTTCTATAAGACAAAAAATAGAAGATATAATCGTTCGATTCGTCTCGGGTTTTTAAAGGATTTATTAACGCACGTAAATATATTTCTATATAAAAATACATAGTTTTTTATATAATGTAGCATTCGATATTTTTAATATTTGATCATATATATTATATTTTTTTTGTCTTAATAAAATAATATTCATATAAAAGATCGATTTTATTGAAAAAAGTTGCAATACGTTTGTCTTATATTGCAAAGAAGAATTTTAAAAAATTGCACAATCGTAATTATGAATTTAAAAGGTTTTACAGCCTTCCTATCTTTAATTATAGTGGGTTTTTATTTAACGAATGCAGCAAAGTATTATATGAATTATCAAGTACAACTCTCATTTTGTACTAATATTATGTGTCATATGGTAAGTATATTTTTTCTACCTTAATTACCAAAATTTCTAAAATAAAATTTGCGTAATAGCATATTCAAATTAAGTAATATTGTATTTAAAATAATCTCAAAGGGTTGAAATTAGTTATAAACATAAAAAAGTTCATCAATTTGGATCAAGAACGTTAATCAATTCCCATATAATATTAAAATATATTTTATCAAAAATTTGTAGCTATTTTATGTAATTGTACCATAAAAATAATTTGGTTTTTTTTTGGCATCACTAAATATTGGGGAATTAATTTAGTTTACTGAAATTTTTGTGTGCCTAAATTTACATATTGGTTTTTTTTTCTGGTGACTTTTATTTTACTTTATATTTATAGCTATTAGATCACGTTATTTACAGATATAAAAAATTATCGTTTCATATTTAAAACCTCAATATTTTGCAAGTGTCTTGTCTAATTTAAAAATCTCAGCCCATAGTATTTTATATACTTTATGCCTAACAGGGGGGTAAAACTAGAATTCGTAATAACTAATCGCTTTTGGTATATAATAGCATCTATTTTGCATTTTTAAAATGTGGGATTTTTCTGTTTTTTAAAATTTTATGCTCTTTCCTTCGATTATAAGCCTCAAAAAAATATATGAATGTATAATTTTACAATAATATAGAGAATTATTTAAGAATCATTACTTAAATAGTGCTGTATCAAAATAATTAAAAATAAATGTTTGTATCTTTAAAAATATATATCATATTAACTGCGAAGTATTTTAGTTTGAAAAATGTGCTAATCATATAATATCTATTATAAAAATTTCATGTTTTAATGATGATCGAACTATATTTTTATGTAAATAAATAAGTAATATATAGGGTCCATAAGAACCTGAGAGTAATGATATATGTTACAATTATGGGTATTTTTCATAAAATATTCCTTGCTTGATATCGAAAATATAAGATTACAAATTTATTAGCAATTAAACCATCACCACGTAGTATGAAATATTTTTTTCTTGTTACGTAAGATTTACTTCATGCATTAAAAGTTACTCACTAGATCTAGAATTTCATTATTTTAGATTATGATATTCGAATACATCTATTTCTTTAAATTTACAACAAGTAACATTCAGCAGTAAAAGTTTAGTAATATATGTAATTCTATTTTGCTAAACATAGTAAAGCACTTAAATATGATTACAGAAAATTGTTTAAAGAAGTTATGCAGTATTCTTTTACAAAAAAGACATAATCTAGAAGGAAATTATCTACATTATAAATTTCTGCCTATCATATCTTATACTCTGTGCCTATAAACTTTTCTAACAAGTAAAATTTTATTAAAAAGGCTAACACGACTTTTCTTGGGGATAAAACTACACACTAAATATATGAATATAAGAACACACTAGGTGTGAATTTATTTTTACCATTAAGGGGATCTCTGAAATTATTATTTTTTAAAAAATGTTGTTCAATGCATTTGATTCTTCAATATATTCACGATCAACATATCAAACAAAAAATATATAATAATTCTCGATTTATAGTAATTTTATTCGCATTATCTTTATTACACACACATATTAATTGTTTAGTTTCTAAGATTTCAATACTTAAAAGCATATTTAGCAATTATATGTACTTTTTAAGCAAAATCAAAAGAAAATATTTAAAATTAATATAAGTAATAAAATCTCTTGTGAGAACGGAATAAAGTGAAGGCTAGTTAAAAGATGGTAATACATTACTAAAACTAGTATTTTTTATATATGAGCCATGCTTATAGTCGTAATTTTAGTTTTTGTTCTCAGGCACAGCTTGCTTGATTTTCTGTACGCACAGCGTATTTATACTTTCGGCTATTTTCTCCTCTTGAAAGTCTTTCTCAGCTCCCTCCTTCTTTCATGACCTATCAATTCAAGGGTTTTTCTCAATCCCAAAGTTTGAATATATGCCTCAACCTGGTTCGTAACATCTAGTTATTTCAGGCACCTTCTATGATATTGTGTCACCACACCGTCCCATGTTATAACATATGGGATAATTTTTGTCTTAGAAATTCTATCATGATATATTCAATCAAACATGAAATCAAATCGTCAATGAATAAAAATATTTTTGTAAATACGTAATAAATTTGACTGAAAGATAACAGAAAGAAGTTTTTTGGTTCTAAATAACAGCAATATTCTATTATATGGTATAACTTTAATTTTTAATATTTTCTATGCTTTAAAGGACCTCGAAACTATACTTGCTATCTTATAACTCTTTTATTTCGTGATAAAAGGTATTTTTTTACATGTTTTTCATTCTTTATTTTTATTTACGATTTCTATTGCTATGAAAAAGATATTTTATGTTAATTGAAAATAACAAAAGTATAGATGAAATAATAAGAAGCCGCTTTTATATTTACACACATAAAAAAATGCTTCAAATATGCACCGCGTAGCGAACTAGCTTTGAAAAATGGATTACATTGTTTTTTATGGGTATTATTTTTAATGTAGCTTTTATGTTTATTTTAATTGCATTTTAATTTAAAAGTGTTGAAAAGCTACACATAGATCGCCATTTACCATATTTTTGTGTCTCAATATTTAGATATGAATCTTAAAACTTTAAAAAGGAATATATATTGTGCTGATTCATACTTTGTTTTCGTTTGTTAGTTTTTAACTCAAAAGAAACAGTAAACATGCTTTTTTTATTTGTAAAGTGTATATCGATTTTTGTGTCATCATACGAATGATTTTTAAAATATGTAATCTTTATGATTGTTTATGCTTGCGATATTATTACTTCCCCTGTACCACATACACAGCTGCAATTTAACGCTTTTCTGTACAAAATATCTCTAAATTTTTTATCAAGGATAACTTAAATTTATTTTATATGTTTGGCATAGTAGTTCTATGTCTTTCCTACAATAAAAAAAACTTTGTTTTCATTAAAGAAAAATTTTTACTTATATATCACATACATCTAATCTAAAATATAACAGGAATTTTCTTCGACGCATAGAAAAAATTGATACAACCGGGCAACACAAATCAAATATCAAGCTACTTCTGATATTAGTGCAAAAAGTATATGTATTTGTGTTTGTAATGTTAACATGTTAATATATTTTCTATATTTACAATTATAATTACATAAAAGATTTATCACTTATATCTCGCGGGTAACAATTTTAAAATATAGATTCTTTAGGCTTCATGTACATAATTTCAGCCGTTCTTTAGCATTTAAATCTTTTTTTTATTGCTACTTGGCTTTATGCAGTATATTTGGTTTACACAATATAAGCTTCTAAGTAATTGAAAGCTTGGATCGTCTATTTTTGTAAATTATTTTGCTATTTCTACCAAACAATTTTTTTTGTAATATGGATTAATAAATACACATAAGATTTAGAATTATTGCCTTGAGAATTCGTTCAAATTAAGTTTTCGTTTTTATTTTTCATCCGATTCTCTCCATTATTAAGAACTAAATGTCAAAAAAGTGTTACCTTTATCATTTATACAAAGGTTATATCACATGGTATACTTGATATTAGTTAGAAATTTATAAAAAATTTCCATATTTCTGTGACTGTATTTTAGTAATGTATGCGTTCGACTTAGAATCTGAAATTTAAATTATTGTATGTCGAAATTCTGCCTACGTAAGGATATACAAAAACACAATAGACTATATAGCAACAAGGTTATATATTATATATCATGCAGTAATGCAGCAGAAAAAACTTGAAGTATTTTTAGAACGAAATGCAAATAATGCAAGGTAATGTTAATTTTATATGTTTTTCCAAGCAATTCACGATTGACTTGTTCATATTGAAATACTAAAATATTATATCATAATTAAAATAATACTTCATACCAAAATAGTAAATTTACAAACTAAAACTCTGCTATCTCTTTAAATTTGAATTTCTAGATAGATATACAAACTATTTTTAATTTCCGATATATCCATCTAGAAATATACTTTAACTCCCAATTTTACGTTTTTTATATATTATCGTCCTAAAAATTTTGAATTTTATAAAAAAGTGATAAATAACTAATATCAAAACGTTAAAAAAATATAAAGTATACGATATCAAGTAGCCAAAGAATGAAAAAACAACCTCTACGTACTTTAGATTTTAAAAACACGAAAAATACATATTTTTTGTTTATATAATACACTTAATGATTTTAAATGAAAAAAATAGAGAGAGATTATCTATAAGTATTGGATCATAAAATATTATGATGTCTTATTGAAATGTTTAATTAAAATTTGTTTCATATCCATATATTCTAAGCAAAAATGATTGATAAAATGTTCTTTTGTATTTGTGAGTATAATTAAGTTGATGCAAAGCTGGTGTAAAAGGTATGAACAATAATTTTTTGCTACTTAATGTTTTGTTTTATAATAAATTTAATGAAATATAAATACTATGTTATTTGTGAACGCAGATTTTATAAAAAAAAATTTACATACAAAGAAAATATATAATTTGTATTAATTTACAAAAAAACTTATGTAAATTTTATTTTAAGTCCATTCTATTTGTTCACATTTATATCTTGCCATTTGTGTTCAAAGAAATAATTAAGAAATCATTAGAGCTTTAGAACTATTTCATAAATTTTTGTTAAAAGTCATATTTATATATTGAAAAGGCTGTTTTATTTACAATATTTATAATATGTATAATACATAACTTCTTTCTTACATAAAATGAATTATTTTAAAGGTTAAATAAGTAACACGATATAATTTTGTACAACCTTTCTTGATATTGTGTATTTCTATGAGAAAACTTATCTAAAATGCTATTAATATTCTTTGTTTAGGATAAGAAACTGTCTTTCGTTGATAATTGTATTTTAATATTCAGTCTAATCTTAAATCTATTTAGTTCCTAGAAGATTTACGGTTATAATTATAATGCCATAACGAGGTCATCAAAAACTACAGAAAACATCTAAAAACACCAAAATAACTTTGATTACACACACCTGTTTTTTTTGCGTTAAAAATATTCTAATCGCGATGTGCATTGTATTATTGATTTTTAAAAGAATATTTAACCATGATTAATCCTTCAAGTTTTTGTAGCTTTGCATTCAGCTAGCCAGTTTAATTATTTTGGATAATTTTTAACAATGATAAAAAATATCATAATATAAATATTGATTGCATTCAACAATATATAGTATACAATTTTTAAAAAATTTTGTAATTTGTCATAAAAAAAATTTGCATAGATCTTATATTTATAAATTAAAGTAAATTCATCAATTCAAAAAATAAATAAAATACCTCTAAAATAAAAAAATTAAATAGTCTGTTTAGATAAAATTTAAAAACATATATGAGTTTTTTCTGTAACTCCTTGTATAAATTTTTTTTTAAATTATTTTAAAAGCTTTGGATTGGCTATAAAGTGAAATGATGATCTAAAAAAAGTAATTGTCGCGAAAAAATAAGTCTTGGAAAGAAAAAAAGCGATAAATTTTCAACTATATTTTATTGAACTATGCATATAAAAAATATCATCTATATTTAAAACATCAGCTTTTCTAAAAACAAAGTTTTCAAATCGAAAATCGCGATGTAACCCATTTAATATTATAAAAAGTTTATATATTTTTATATTAATGATTTCGATGTGTTAAGATTAAAATAAAAATTTTCTGTTTATTATTTTAAGACTATGTGCTATGTATGCTCATACAAAAAACCACATAAAAATTGATAGCTTTGTGTAATATACAATTTAAAAAGTTTCGAGTTATTACATTTTATCCTATTTTAAAACTTATATTTTTTAGATAAGATCAATTTAACAAATTTTATAGTATCTGGTGCACAATTTTATAAAAATAATTTCTAATAATGAAAAAATTACACGATTATAATATTCTAAATTTGGAAATAAAAATAAAAGAATCACTTGAGATGATTATAAATGCACTAAATTTATCCAAAATATTCTTTATGACAATTATTCAACCCACATCTTTATATTATATAATTATTAAATTACATAAAAATTTTAGGATTAAATATTAGTGATACACCCAAATAAAAATTCACATAATGCACGAATATAAATGCTAGGTATCAGCTTTTTCTTTTTATTTGAAAATTATACCTATTAATATCCATAAAAAACCTTTTTAATTAATTAATTTTTTTTATGCAAACATAATACTTGTAAAACCTTAAATTATTATTTAATAGAATATGTAAAATTTTAAATGTTTGTATCCATAATCATGCCGACCTTATATTCATATATTACATACAACATGCGCAAATATCATGTTTAAATTATTTTGACTTATTTGCAAATGCATAGAACCCATGAGTTAAATACTTAATTATTTTCAAAAATATAATAAAAACGGCATCAATGCGCAAATAACTTGGAATTATATATATACACCGATAATTTATATATATTCTGCTATATATGTCTAAATGTATATAAAATTTTAAAAAGATGCATACAAATTGCAAGAAATTGACATAAGATGCACTGGATTGATATTCTTAAGATTGCCCTATTTTTCTACAAATATTTTTTGCATTATAAGTTCTATTGTAACATTTAAATAATTAAAGTAAATATCTAATGCTATAAACACACATAAAAAAAACTTAAATAAATGCCAAATACAGCCTTGTTATATATTTTTATGTTGTTAAAAATATGTAACTTGTACATTAATTTGATTTTATACGAAAGTAGTAACCTTTATTATTATTACGATATGTATTTTGTATTTTATAGTCTAAACAATCAAAATATATAATAGATTTATGTGTATATAATATACAGTGACAACGTATAATATACGCTGACCCACTATTGATAAATAATAATCAAATTTAAATTGCGCATAGATATTTTATGAAAAGAATGCATCTTATAGTAAAAAAAAATATCTTTTGGCCCGATCACATATATAACCATATTTTACTTAATTTTTTCCTTTTAGCACTTAATATTTGAAAGAATAGTTAAATAAAGACACAAATAAAATAATCGAAAATACCTAAGCATTTAAGTTTATAAATTATAAAAAAATATTTTAAAAACGAAATATTTATTGATAAAATGTATTGATTTTTGATTTTTTGCAATCAGTTATCACATTAATTTTCTTATAAAATTCAATCTTTTTTTCTATTTGATATATAATAAATATTTATGGGTATAATACAAAATTCACATTCTAAATAAATGTTTTTTTGCATGAGTACTGTAAAAAATTATTTGCAACATAGCCTTATGATATCTTATATATTTGCAATATATAAATTAATTTTAACAATTATATGTGATAATACTTTTCATCAATATAATTAAAAGTTATATGGGAACGACGAAAAAAATTGAAAAGACTATTTCTTTAAAGTCACCTAGAGACCATAATAAAATATACAAAGATCCAAAAAAAAATAACCGCGAAATTCCAAGATTGTTATTTTTATTTGTTTTTTGTTATAAAAGCATCGATTACATGCAGTAAAATATTTATGGACACTAAAGAGAGGCTGTATTGTATAAAGAAATACTTATAAACCATCTGGTAAAATAAATAGTTGCAATCAGAATAGATGAACAGTACACTCGGAATATAAAATTTGTTTTTCAAACATATTAGAAGAACAAAACTAAAAAAAACTGAATTTTGAACTTGGTAAAAAAACATGCTACAGAATCATTAACTCTGGCTCATTCTAGAGTTTGCAAAGAGGACAATTAGTTAGTCCAAATATATATTAAACAAATAACTTATAAAAGTGCTTTATGACACTGTGTAGTAAAGTAAAACCGTAGGTATTACAGTCAACAATATACAATCAATTTATGCATAAATTGTGGAATCAGATTACAAATACTGTTTTTTTTTGCTATAAAACAATAAAAAAGATAGAAAGTTGTAGGTATACAGAAATTTTAGAAAGCAATCTAAGAACGAACAGAAGGTACATTATTTATTTTTGTAGCGATAATGTGTAAAGGGAAGTATGGATAGTTTGAAAAATCTTATTTCCACTTTTTAAATCCTAAATGAAGACATTAAGCTTGTAAGAAAATCCATTTTTTCAAGAATTCGTTGTTAATGATATAGTTGAAGTGCGAACTATAGCAACGAATTAAACGAAAATAGACGAATATATAATATTTACTGTTTTATCTATAAAAGAAGCATTATAAATAACCACTGTTATAGTTATAAAAGAAGCATTATAAATATTTACTGTTTTAGTTTTAAAAGAAGCATTTAAATGTATAGTAAAAGAGGAAGAATATAAACAAAAAAGAACCTCAATATTTTATGGCAAGGTTATATGTGGTTGATTATAATAGAATATGGGTTTAAAAATAACAACATATCCTAAATCTTATAATACCACGGTTACACATCTAATTACAAAAGAAGGTGCCAAAAAATATATAGATAGTAGAATTTTGCATTTAGAAACACCAGAAGAGCACTAATTTAGATCACGTGGTTTTAAAATAGATAAAAAATCAATTTAACAATCAAAAGGAAATTAGTTCTGTTATAAAAAGCACAAGTAAAGGTTCTTCAGAAAAAAAATAAATAAGAAATAAATTTTTGAAGACGAAGAATAAAAGAAATTGTTCCAAAAAAATTCATCACAATATATACTGAAGATTTAAATGATTTTCTTGTAATTTCATCTTATTACTTTTATTTTTACGTATTATTTTAAATATTGTTCCTTTCAAGAAATTTAGGTTATAAGAGCATAAAATGGGAATATACTAGCTTATAAAGAATATTTTATAGATGTAGCAGTAAATAAAGAAGATTTTGGTTTGATTTAAGTATAATTATAAGTAATTACATAAATTTATGCTTTTTTTATTGTAACATTACAGTTATCAATCAAGTTCACAAATATAAGCATTCTGATCAAGTGGAAGAGAAAAGCTGTCCCCCGCAAAGACACATATATAATAACAGAAATTAAAAGATTGGAGGTTTTTATGGTGCAAAAAGGTAGTATATGTATACACAGCTTGTATGTATTAACTAGTAACATCACATATGGTATTATATCATATAACAGCATCCCAAATTTTCAGAAAATCAAATTTACAGTTGGTTGAAATCATAAAAGTTATTTTGTATATTAAAAAACCATAGCCAGCTAAATTAAGAGAGCTAATTCATGCGGCCATATGCACGATGTATAATACAAGAATTTCTGATTAAAATCACTATACAAAAAGATTTGAAGAAATAAAATCGCAACTATCATACATGGTATAAAATCCAAAAGGTATTATATAAAAGATCTATAACTCAGAATACAACAGAAAAAAAATTAAAGGGTGATTTTTGCCTAAAATATATCTGAAATAATTCATGGACAGCTAAGATACAAAATTGACCACAAAGAAGTTATATTGAAATTATTTATTTCAAAAACATCAAAAATGGCTCGTAAAAAATATATTCTACCATATCGTATAAAGTAAAATATGGGAGGATTCACTGGATTTGAAAAAAACAGAAAATTTCAATATTTTGTAAGTTATAGGGAAAGCTTGAGAATAAAGACTATTTCTGATTGTGATCGACAACTTTAACATTTAATACTTTTTTAGAGTGGTTCTTAGTATAAAAACCAAAGAAAGATATACAGAAAACAAGCGAATGATATAAAAAAAGCATATATACTTCTTAGAAGATTATTGTTAACGGGTTTTATTACGATTTTACAATAGTTTTAGGAAAAAAAAGATCAATCATACATATCTACGGTAGAGTCATACCAGAGTAAAAGAAGGAATGAAATAATCAGAAAAACATTTAGAATATCATTATTGGATAAAACTGACATCTTATAAAAAGCTCTACTTCTAATTCTATCTATATAATATATAATGCATACATCAATAGAGTGAAAACATCGTGTGTAATATACTTAAGCGAACGATGCGTTTGATTTATAAAAAATAACCTATGTTGAATATAAAATATATATGAAAGAAAGATAAAACCCTAAAAACGGACAAATTTTTTGGAAGCTAAGTGAATGTCTAACAATATTAAAGGAAAAGGTGGCAAAAATATATCGTAAGAATGAGAAAAAGATTTAATGTTAAAAGAGTCGGGGTATATACGCTTAACGCTGGTTCTTACAAAACGATTTGAATGATGTTAAGATGTTAAATTTTTATTTTAAGGGGTGAAAAGGTTTTATTGCTTATTCATAACATTATATGATGATATACCAAACCCATGGCTATACAATATTACATCATTCAATTTTTGAATACCATACTAGTGTTTTCATCTAGATTACTACATAATTTAAAGACCATAGATAAACAAACTTTTTTCTCAAAATATGATTATAGTCAAATTTTTGATAAACAGAATATATATCTACAAGCATATTCTGATATGAAGATATACAGTTTATATGTATATCTCAAAGTTTTTTTGTTACTTTTATACTCTTTATTGCATTCTTTCGAAAGCAAAAGAAAACATAAGCAAAACCCACAGTATTGTATGCATATTCATATACTTAATTATGCTAATAGCATCATATTCTTTGTGTTTATTGATTTAAATTTCGAACATAATTTTTTTTTGTGATTACATACTAAAATAAAAGCAGTCGCTCCTCCGTTTGGCTAATCCGCGATAGGATTAAAAGCTCTAAGCATTCGACTAAATATTTTTTGTGATCAAACAAATGATCAATGAATTATATTTTACTATAATATTATCTGTTCACCTTAAGCAAATTTTATTTTATTATTCGTTCTATTGTGTCCACAATAAATTAATATTGGTCTTTTTTAAAATGTATATAAAGTGTTCTTAATATTTATTTGTACCGTAAAAAAATATATATTATTTCATTTGCATGTGCGATATATGTTTTTATTCAGGATAATTAATTAACACTAAACTAAAATCAAATATAAAAACGACTTTTGTCACATTTTATCGATGTATTATTATTTAATCGTAACTAAAAGGCTACGTTATATTTATATTATAACATATTATGAAAATAATAAAATTTACAAGCTATTTTGATGTAAATTTTCGTTCTTTTTTGGTACTCTAGTTAAAATTTTTAGAACTTAATAATAAATTGTAATATCTATTATTTTTTCTGTTGAGCGTAGGAAAATAGCAAAAAAAAACAAACGGAAAATTACTTGGAATTCTAATAGATCTTGAATATAAAAAATTAGCTAGGATTGTTTGTTAATTTCAACAGAGAATATAAATAATTTAATAATATTTAGTACTTTGTTTGGTAAGAAACATAAAATCACCGCTTATCATTCAATTCTGTTGCAAGCTTTTTTAAAATTACCTTAGTATAAATAAGAAAATTGATATTATATTCTAGAATTGTACATAAAATCACAAATAAGTTTACAAATTGATATATACGCTGTTCTATCTATATACACTTTATGTGCTAGAACAATATATGTCAAAAAATCTCGCCTATAATTTATTTTAAAATTTTAATTAAGGCTAATTTTTTTTACTGGTATCTAATATATTTCAATTTCTTGTGTATTTGAAAATTTATTGTAAAGGTAATAACTTACCCTCGCATAATTCAATATATAATAAATTGTGATCCACTAGCCACAAAAAAAACCAATATTCTATATTAAGATTCACAACAAAAGTGTTTTTGCAATAGAACTTTGTATCGTAAGAACTTTTATGCATAAATGTTCTAAAAAATATTGATACTGTAATAAAATTCATAGAAACAATGTAAGCAAATATCAATAACTCTAATGACTGTTATAAAAATAAAACAATGTTTATTATAATTAAAAGCATGTACAAAGCATTAGATACCATTATTTTTTGATTTAAAAAAAAATATGAATATTTAGCTTTAAAATGTCACGAACCAGGTTATGCATATATTCAAACATTGGGATTGAGAAAAACCCTTGAATTAATAGGTCTCGAAAGAAGGAGGGGTATTGAAGAAGACTGTGGAGAGGAGAAGATAGCCGAAAGTATAAATACACTGTGTGTACAGAGTATCAAGCAAGCTGTGCCTGAGAACAAAAACTAAAATTACGACTATAAATATAGCCCATAAATAAAAATTACTTTAGCTTTAAATATATCTAATTTATCTTATAATTTTAGTTTGTTATGAAATACTTTTATATCCCCAGATTATAAAATAATAATAAAAATCTTACTGTTATATCTTTGTTAATTATAAAATATGAAATTGCCATTCCATCTATGTTCAAATATATCAAACTATAATCGATTAAATAATATAAATTAGTATATATGTTTGCAATGCATTTTAGTCATTTAAAAATATCTTTTGGGCCATTTCACATATCATAATGTAAAAAAGTATAAATAATCTTGAAATAAAGTAAAATTTAAGTCTATTTAGATTTCATATTGCTAATTTTAGATTCCAGAAAAATTCTTATCTTTTATAGAAGATAAATTTATAGGTATGTTTGGATTATATAAAGATAATTTTATTTTCTATATGAAATGATATATGAAAATAAGTTATTCTTCTTTTTATTTTGGTTAATGATTTAGAATATTTAATCACCACTGCATTATTATTGCATACAAAAATTATTTCTCGAAAATTTAAAGTTTTCTTTATGGTATTATACATTGAAAATACTACAAACAAAGAATATATGCTTAATAAATTTCAAGATATTTTGAGGGTTATATTTCACGTATGATAATATTATTTATTTAGAAGATTCAGTATGAAATAAAATAAAGGTATTTATAGATTTTACACTAAAAGTAATATATACTAATTTAAATAGAACATTAAAAGGGTACCTTTGGTTAGGTATTAACGAATTTAAAAATATATTTATAAAGTTATTAATCTTTAAAATAACACCCGATGCAAAAATTGTAGCTTTTTTAACAATTTATATGGCTTTTGATCATAAAAAAATAACCATTTTTGTTATGTTGCTGTTTCAATATTTTTTTGTGTGATTTAATCGTCCTAATTTAGATAATTCATCAACGAATATTCCAAATTCATTAGTATTATATTGTGCAGAAGAATGTATGCTTTTAAATTATTATATTAAATATATCAATTGGATTTTTTATAATATAATGATTATATCACACTATTGCTCATGAATTAAGATTTTTGTTCATTACATTATTGTCTTTTTCATCTTTTAATGATATTTATTTCCTTAGGGCTTAACTGATTTTATATTTTAGTTTTATTGTACATCATAATATCTATATGTAGATGTACCCATAATAATTAAATTCACGTGAAACAAAATACATGTACTCATGATAGGAAAAATAACCGAATGCATGTAAAACAAAAACACAATATATTCTCTTACGATCGTCTGTTATGTGATAACTGCGAATACATTCATGACAGCATCTTTCTTTGAATTAGGTAGACTATGATAACAAGTATTAAACACTAGGACACAATATTTGTTGAATTATGGTAAGTAAACATATTTAATTAATTAAAAAACGCAGTTTAATAGATGGCTTGTTCTAATTTTTTTATCCGAAACTTCTGTCAAATTATTATGCATTTTCACCAAATTCGTTTGATTACCTCATAATTTTCCGTTTGTTTAGTTTTATGATGAATATACATATATTGTACTGTGTTCATTTTATTACTAAATAAGTTTGATATATTTTTCTTTATTGAAATATTTACATGATTAATTAAACTTCATGATGTTCAATTTTCCCACAATTATAATTGTTTCTATTTTAAAATCTCATTTTATTAGTATTATAGGTAATTGATTTTTATTTATGATGATTTGATTTTTTGCTTTTTATATGTATTCTAGCAGAACTTATGATCGCTCTATATAACAGATTTGGATTTTACTTCTTTTCACCTCATCATCTTTACAACTTTCCTCATGACATCTATATCTCTCAAGACTTATATGTTGAAGCTTATCACAATTTTATTGTTCTTCAGTATCTCTCCGCCTCAGATTGCATTCCTAACTCCTAATATACGTGTTATACATTCCTACTATTAATTATTATATTTAATTCTTGTTAATTACTTAATATGCGTAATTAACACCCTGTCAAATATCAACTTCCAACAAAATTCAGATTACTCTGTCTATGGCAGCAGCATTCTTTTAAAGAAAAGATGTTCATGTTCTTACTCTATAAGTCAATCTACAACTAGTCTTGATATGTTATTGAAGCACAAAATTTAGATAATAAACTAAGAGATTGTAGTTTTATTTGTTCTATGAACATCTTTGAGCATATTTGCAATAGACATATTTATTATAAATATGTAAGATTTTAATATTTTTAGTTGACCTATAGAAGGCATTAAAAAAATGATGGAACACTTAAATATCTTAATAAATTGAAATCTTTGTATACCTTTAACAACCTTTCTTTAGTGTATATATGCCCGAAATCACGGTTTCATTTATATTTTAGATTATTTTATATACAATACGCTGTTAAGGTTTTTTTAATTTAATAATATTGGCCGCATAAGATTTTGGTAGTCTGTACTATATCTTGTATATTACTAATTCGAAATTTTTATTGTGAAAAAATACAATAATCTATATTTTACCACACGCTACATCTTTTTATTTCTTGACTAAAAACATTAAATGATCCGGCATATCTTATTTCGACATCAAATTTCACCATATTAACATATTACCATCCATTTCAATTGCAAAGTGATACACACCTTTTTTTATAAAAAATTGCTATTCGATTGCCATATAATCTCTTTAGAATAGATTTCTAGTTTTAAGCTAAGTTTTTATGACTCTATATTAAATTAAACGTGCTTTCGGTTACTTTCTTTGGGAAAAAGTTTATTATTTCACCAAATAATAAAAAAATTATTCTTCTAATAAATATTGATGGCAGATTAACTTATATGCATCATTATATATCGGTTTTCAGTTTACTTTATTATAATTTACGCCTTTCAATGATAAAGTAGTTCAATTTTTCCTAATAATATTTTATAAAAATTAAATTTTTCTTATAATACAATGAAAAAAAATATAGCTTAGACGAAATGATAATGCATAAAATGTATTGAAATTCAACCAAACTAAATTACATGGACAGAATTTTTATTAATACACACTAAATTAAAAAACTACATGGAACTTAGTTTCGAAAATAACAAAATTAAATGCTATAAAAAATAGAATAGCTATCCGTATTAACATTTTTGACATTAAAAAAACACTAAATTTGTGTAAACTGGCTATAAAGATATCTAAAAACCGATTTAAAACGAGACTTTTGTATAGTGCTATTCGAAGCGAGTAAAATAAATTGATAAATTTATGTTCTTGCAATATATTGATCAACTAACAAACAAATTAGAAATTATATTCGAAATATATATTAAAAAAAAAATGAAATTTTTAACAATAAAGCATGTGTCTAGACCTTACAATTTTTAAATTTAGAAATTTTTACCTATTATATTTTTATGCAAACATTTCCATAAAACTAGAATATGAACTACAATTTTTTTTAAATTTTATATAATTTATGCTTGTTATTTTTTAAAACTAAAAAGTTAATATATTATAAAAACTAAAGCTGTTTAAATTTTATATTTATTGATATCGGGTTTAAACAGAGAAAAAACTATATTATTATAGCTTTAAAAGTAGAAATTATATTTATCTTATTCATTTATTTATTTATTTTTACATTCAAAATCATTCAAATTATTCAACCTCAAAATGATTAAGTAAATTTATTTAAGATATAATGTATTGCAAATAATATATATCTATTGTAATCTAAGATTATTGCAATATTCACTTTCAAGCAATAAATTTAAGACTTATACACGTGAAAATGTAAATTTAAATTTTAATAATATAGTTTTTTTTATTAGCTAATTCATAGATTTCTTTTTTTTTATAATTCCAAGATAAATTTGTCACTTTTTCTCTAGTGAATTTCTATAGCTCTATTTATATACAAATTTGGATACATATAATGAGTTTATTTGTATTAGGTTTTCGTTATGGTAATTAATACTAGTTAAATGCCTTAGTATAATACTTTGAAGTACGATAAAGTTTTAAGCAGTATAAATGCTATACGAGACCATCATTTGCGATACAGACACCCAATTATCAGAGAAAATCAAGATCTTTTGTAATAAAAAAATAGCCATATTTTTAAGTGCCACAATTATACTGTATATAGACGGTATATTCTTTATCGCATATAATTTACAGCTCAGTATTTGAAATCTAAACAATTAAATGTTCTATATAATCTATTCTCGAATAGGACATGTCATTAGAAACTATGTAAGTTTTCAAATAAATATATAAAGTAAAATATTTCTCATTAAATCAACACCCGTAAAATATTTTACTTGGATCTTAAACCAAACACGTAATTTTAATTATGAAAACATTGTCAAAAGTTGCTATTTTGCATCTGAAATATCTAAAACTATTTTTATTACAAGACCGCTTAGACATATAAAAATATTTTTTCAGTAAAATCTAAAAGATAATTGTTGTGTCTTTTAATATAGAATTTATCTTGGTTTAGACACGATATAAATTATATATGTTCTATATGCTCTTAATTATGCAAATTTAACGCCGATTTTTCATTTTGAACGCGGTTATCTACACTACAAAAATGCACATGAAAAAATTACAAGATATATATTTATAATTGATATAATACTAAAACATAATTCTTGAACACAACAGAATAACTTTGCATTTCTAGTTCTGTGATTGCAAATCTCGCTTTTTAAAAATACAAAAAACTTAGTATCTTGAAGCTAGAAAATTTATACGAAGAATAAAAGTCAATTCAAAATCAAATCCTGAGTCGTGCAAAATATGTTCTTATTTTCTATATACGCCTATTTTTTTAGTATAAACAATGTTTTAATGCGCAAAGCACATTTAAACACATATAAAAAATATTATTTCTTCTATTATGTAATGCTCACCGTTCATCTATTTCTGTTCTATGTTTAAGCCCAATAATTTTTTTTTATTGTTGCCCAAGGATTAAAAAAAATAAATTTATCTTACTATTTGTTATTTTAACTTTTTTATATATATTATTACTAAGGCAAATAAACTGCCTGAAACAGGTGAATTTTTTTTTCAATGCATAAGTCTAACTATATTGGCTTATAATCGACAATTATTTTCTAAGACTCTTCTTTTAAAAAAAAGAACACTGTTATCAACGAATTATAATCTAAAATTCATAGAAGATCGTTGCCAATAAAAAGTAAAAGAAAGGGTGTAACTAATTAAATCATTTGTTCATATACGTGTTCTATAAGAATAGACTTATTTTCTCAGTTCTAACTGTAAGCAAAATAATAATGAATTTCATATGCTTTCATGACTTTTTTAAAATGCTAGCAATCGCACTTATATATCGAGGGAAGATAAACAAATTCTGCTGGAAAAACTACCGATTCACATCTGCTATATGCTGTATAAAAATAACTTTTTTTTACTCTTCATGTAAACAGCATACAAATAAAAAATTCATCATGATTTAGTTTGAAAATATTTTAAACCGGGATAATCAAATCATGTTGTGACTATGAACGTTCAATCCTCACAATATCAGAAATCTATAAGTTCTATGAATATAAATTAAAAAAGCTCATAATACATTAGAATATAAAAATGGATAAAAGAGCCATTATTCCGAACAATAATAACAATACCAGAAGACAAAATATCAACCTAGATAAAATTTTTATAGATTTGCTTGCATTTGCAGCTTTTAAGCATTGGTTTGTGTATATAAAAAATTAAAAATTTACACATCTTAACCTTTGCATAAATGCGTTAGATTAACGCTTTCGGCTTTTATTGAAATTAAAAAAAAAGACAGGTAGAAATTTTTTGTTATTTTATTATCAGATTGATCTTCATATCTTTATTAAATTTTAAATTTTAAATTAATGACCTCAGTGAATAGTGCGGAACGAATAAATACAACGATTAAAATGCGCTAAGATATTTAGGTTCCAATAATTTTCCATATAATACTATTATATTGTTACTTATGTGTTTTACATTTATGTTATTTATCAGGTGCCCTCTTATCGATAGAAAGTTCGATGCATCAATATTTTCTTTTAAAGTATTTCAACGATCAAAGAAAATCAACTAAAATTTTATTATTTATCGTATATATTAATTTTATAGGGTTGCTATCCACATCTTCTGCAAATATTTCATAATTACAGTAGTTACCAATTATGGTGCAGTATATAATTTTTTTCGCCCAAAATAATTGTTGAATTCTATCTTTCTGAGAAAAGATAATATGGCCTTTTAAACCCTAATTATGTTGTGTTTTTTTATCTCTTTTCTTGCGTTTTTACGCATTAACATTTTTCACTTACAAATAATATTTTACATCGATAGTTTTAAATGTTTTATGATAGAGCTGGTTAAAAAATTGCAGGTCAGACTTGATTCTGCTTTTTTATTAGGATTATCTTATCCTAAAAACATATTTTCGAATTTGCGAAGGAAAAGTCGTGTTATTTTTCACCTTGAATCTTCAATAAAATAATTGTGGGTTTTTTCACTCCACACGCAAATCGATTAAGAGTTTATAATATATTTCTAAAATACCACTATACAAGTAATACAGAATACATTTGTTTTGCCGACATACACTAAATGTAATCTTTTGTTTATAAACATACATTTTATATTGCGCTAAGATCCCTAATCTGATTATAAAACGCAAGTGCTAGATTATATAGTCGGTTATTTATAATGGTGAACTTTTTTAGCGGCAATACGATATTGGCGTAAAAAACCTTAAGTCTTTATGATGATTCTTACGTAAAAATGTATAATATTTTAGAACATTAAATTTAACGTAATTATTTTAAAAAATTATTATTACATTGGTGTAAAGTTTAAAAATGATACCGTTACATATAACAATATTTAAAATTGTTTGTCATACTTAGTATGTTACATTTTTCTGATATGTTGTGCTGTTACTATATGTTTGGAAAAATTATAATATTTTTCTCTTTTGTTTATGTATTTTCTTAAACTTAACTACATTACAGGAATATATATGCGAGAAACTTAATTTCATGAATAAACGTTTCTCATTATGGGTCTTCAGTAGATATTAAATTTAAAACAGCGAAAAAATGATCGAAATTTCTTGAAAAAATATAAATAACAATATTTTGTATAATTATTCAACAATAAAATATTACAATGAGCAACTCTGTATGAAAAAATCCCGAATTGCATCTAAGGAGTTCGATATGCGCAAATTACGTAAATTTTAACTATAAAGGTGCACGATAAAATGGTTAAATTTTTATTTTTCTCTGGCTGAACATGTTTTATATAATTTAAAAGGTGAGTGATGTTTACGCAACAGATTTTGTATAATCATACCACAAATACATATATTTTTTTATTTTGAAGACATTAAAAGCTAAGGATTTTCATTTTTTACGTGAAATAAAGCATTAGATAATACGCATGCTTGCCTTGTAGTTTCACGAAGAAATGTAAAATAAATTTTTTAAATATATTGCACAGGAAAAAGTAGTTTGAGAAAGCGTCTTATGTTTAAACACATTCTAAAATTTTTATGTGCAATTTTCGTTCAATAACATATAAACATTGTATGGCATGTCAGTAAGAGGAAATATTGCTTTTTTAATTTGCAGCATTTATGTATTCATAAAAATATTGCGCGAAAGCTTACTATACGCGTTTATACAAATTAGATTTTGCAATAATGTAAAATATAATGAAAGCCTGTGTTTAATCAGGCACAAATCTGTTAAAGCATGAGACAGAAAATTTTTAAATATATTTTCTGTTCTTTTTTAGTCCAAATCCATCATAATATTTATTTTATACTTTAATAAATACACATACTGATAATCTGTGTGTAATAATAGACCTATACAATCTTAGCAAGTTTATGTAAAATAAAAAATGTATATAATATAAATCAACTATTGTAATCTTTGTATTGTTCAGTTTAAGCTTTTTTTCGCATTTTATATAAAACATTAAAAAACCTGAAAAAAAGATCACAACATAAAGTAAAGGGGTTACGTAAGATAAGAAAAATGAAATTTAAATAAAAATAATTTGGTAAGATTTCAAAAAAAACATTTATTCATAGATTCATTATTTAAAAGAACAAAAACTTACAATAAAATTATTTACCTTATTAATGCTATAAATACAATTTTTATGAATTTAAAATTCAAATTAAAATCTTTTATAATTATGATGGCAAATTTGAACCATGTAACAAAAAAAGAAGATCTACAGTATATAATAGTTCTGAATCAATAATAAATAATAATAATAATAAACTTATAATGAAAAGGATTTTGTTTGTGTTTTCATGATCTACAACCTGTTGCTTTTTACATATCCTACATAGAAAAGAATAAACCATATATCAAGCTGCAAAAATAAACACCCAAAAACGTATTGAACTAAATGTGCTATTTGAAGAGAAAACATTTTACGCAGGTTTGCGAAATATAATAAGGATTTTAAAGTAAACTACAATACACAATGGTAAATAATACAAAAAAATATTTATATTTACTAGCAGAATCTTTAGTTCTATTAAGATACATCTAAACATCACTTTTAAGATAGGATGTTTGACGTATTATAAATATTGATTAAACGAACTAAAGTAATTCGTTTGGCTATCATACTTTTTTTAATTCCATAAAAGGTTTAAAATCCAACAGAAAAATTATATTATACAAAAGGCTAGATATCCAGTACTTATAGTTGTCTCAGATTAAGTAAGCAGTTTTTATATTATAAAATAAGATATAATATTTTTTTATGATCAAGATATTATTTTTACACTAAAAAAATTAAATTAAATGTTTATTAGATATTAATATGACCTTAAGAAGAACTATATGATAAAATAAATAAAATATGCGAATTTAAAAGAAAAAAATATATCGGCTGCTTTTAAAACAGACTGTTTTTACTAAAAATCAAATAAAGGAACATCATATTTTTTTCATATCTACTGAAAATCTTTTTAGGAATAGATAGAAAGCCGTTTTCTTTTTTTAAAAAAATACATTTCCGTGACTAGGATATATAAATGAAAATTTCTTACATGGATATTGATATATCTGAAACAAATTTTGTTTTTGTAAATGAAATGTACATTATATGAAGAAAAGAAAGAGGGTTACATTCCTTTGATCGTTGCTAAATCTGACCAATCTATTATAACTTTTATTTCTATTAACCTTATATTAAAAGTAGCTTATAGAAAAATATTTTTTTTAAGAATAAGATAAAAACAAGTAAGTTTAATATATTACATTTGTTTTTACGACAAAAATGATATGCCAATATGAGTAACTGCTGACTTTCTAATCCTTTTTCCATTCAATTTAAACTAGTCTTTATTCCTGGATCTTATGAGAAACGGATATTTGATGCTTATGTACGCAAAAGAACCATATTGATAAAGAATTACACTACTTGATGGAATTATCATTGATAAAAATTAGTGATTTGCAAGAAAGAGGACAAAAATAATTCCGTAGTATGCTTGATGAATGTAAATTGATGTTTAAATAAGAATTTATGACATAATAAACACCGCCTAACACCTAGAATGCATATCTCTGCAATAAAGATTCAAACATACATCATAGCTCAAAAAAAGATCATCACAAGATATTACCATAATTCAACTAAAAAATTCTTGATTACAAGCATTTTAACCCGATATATTCTTTCAAGGAAATTTATGTGATTATTTTAGATTGAAAAGTATGTCTGAATTTTTTTCAGAAATAATAGGATACTATGTTGTGTACATAATCGTACAACAATGTATTTATAATATTCATATTCGATCTCTGAATATATACAACTATATGACCACATACTTTGAACAATTGATTACAATATCTAAAGGTATAACCATTATTGTTTATTTAATAAAGAGATACATTGATTGATAAAATAAAGATGAGCTAAAAAACAGCTTTTATAAGGATTCAAACTACATTAGAATAAGATTATCAATAAGTTTTATTTTTTTTTAATTGTTTATTTTTACCATTAAATATAAATGGTTTAGTTTTCTTTATGAGGCCCTATGGTCTCTGATTGTATTTAATTAATTCACAATAAAACTTATCATTCGTTATAATAATACATAGAGGAAGAGATATAAATAATTTCATGTGCGAAGACTGCTTATACATACAATTATATACTTTAAAGGATTTTTTTGTAATTTTTTTTCATTAATATCTAGCTGGTGATAGAAAATACGTATGTAATCATCCCTACTTTTTTTATAATAAATGTAAATATTTTTATAAATTTAATTGTTAGAGGATTCTTACTTGTAGAAATATCTATGATTCATATTTAAACTATAATAATACTATTCTTTTATATTACTCTATAGTTAGATAATGTGAGATTAACTTGGTACTTGCAGTAATCTAAATATTTTATTTTTTTTCGGAAGATTATACAAGCGAAATAATGATCGTTTTGCAGAACTTAGTTAATATGACAGTATAACTTAAATAAAATAGATAGTTTATTTAATTTTAACACATTCAAACATAAAATATATCATTACATGTATAGCATTATTGTCTATAATTGATTTGTTTTTCTTTTCAAGTATGTTACACAAATTTAAATTATCTCGAAAAAGATTTTTTATATTTGTCTATGATTGTCATGAAATGCAACTTTATGTTGCACTAATATCAAATACTAAGATAACATCATATATTGTCCCGGTTAAAATACGCTTTTTGTAATTTAACGGTAAAATAATCAAGAAAAAATTATATTAATCCGATAAAAACAATTCTCGTTGAATGCATACTTTAATCGCACTAATCTAAATTTTATAATGTATTTAATAGTCTTTATAGAAAATTAAAAGAACTTATTTCAATAATCTTGATTAATATAATATTTTTAATAGAACAAAAAAAAAATGTATAAATGATTATATGATTATTACAATTATCAAATATATTACCCAGGATGGCATTTTGAAATTATATTGTGTTTTAATTAAAAAAGACAAATTTGAAAAGATTTTATTTTAATATATAAACGATACAAAAAAATATTTTATTTTAGGTCTGGTTGCAAAAAAATTATTGAAATCATACAAAAATAAAGAGGTTATTACCTTAATTTTACGCGATATTTCAATAGTTCAACTTCTTTTATTTTATATTCTGTTATAAATTGACAAATTTAAAAAGAAGAAACATGTTTTTTGACCTCTTTTATTGTATTTATGTTTGATATTATAGTTTTTTTTTGAGGTGAATACCCATACATATTAAATACTTGTTATAGAATAAAAAAATCATATAAAAATGCAGGATTTCAAAGAAAAAAAATAATACACGGTTTGAAGATTCATCATTCAACAACAACTGAATACCTTGATAACGTGGCATATTTATATAAATTGAGGCAAAATAAATAAAAAATGTATTATATTTGGTATTTAGGTAAAAATGCTATTTAAGCGATGATTTCCTTTTATTTTTGTTTTATATATTAATTCGATCCAGTTTTGCACCAAATTATACAGTTAGCGTTTTAAAAAAAGGTTTTATACTTGTGCTAAAATATTTAGGTCTGGTTTCTGCAAAAAAATCAATCAATACCATATTCTAAACATGCTTTTAGTATTTCGAATAATATTATGAGGTTTTTATTTTTTATTTAGATAAGAAGTTGGTGTATTTTATTTTCAATTATTACTTTTTATGGAAATAACCAATTTGAACTTGTTACGAATTAAAATATTGTTTCATCTTTTTGTGTTTTTAAACTGTTTAATTTTATTATTTAATAAAATATAAATGTGATGTATGTAATAATACAAAAATGTCAAAAACAATGTTTTATTAAATCTAATAACACATTTCACAATTTTATTGGTGATTAAAAAAATATGAAGATTCTAAAACGGTTGAATATACTAAAAGAAAGATTTTTTTTTGTGTGTTAACATAATAATAAGAATGAGGATAAAGGGCTAGAAACACATTACTATTAATATAAGAAAATAATATGCATAGCAAAAAAATAAGACAAGAAATTGAAAGTATGTGTATTTATGACAAACAATATAGTTTGAACATGTAGATTTGAAAAATGGCTGTTGTGATTTGATTTTGTGATTGTTTGCATTTTTATAATCAGCAACACAAGCAAAATATCTTAATGATTAATACAAAAAAAGTGAAAATATACTCATGTTATCCCAATTCTTTTGCTTTTATTTATTTATTTTTGCAAAATTCATAAAGATATTTAAGTATGGGTGTTAAAAGCATAAATTTTATATACAAACTCGTGTTAATTTTAAAAATTATAATGTATAAAAAAGTTGCATAATAATAAATTTTCGAATCTCGATCCCATGTTATTATTTTTATTTGCGTAATCACACAAATATTCATGTTGAATTTATTTTTTACAATCACCCTTATGAACCATGTGGTGACAATTACAAGACGTACAAATATTCGACCTATAATCTTATATAAATTGAATCTAAAAATAAATACACAACGCTATGGTTATAGATTTTCAACAGGTAGTTAAGACAAAGAGGCTATAAGGAATACAGTAAACACTGGCAGGCTGAGGTAAGTAAAATGAAGACCTTAGATAGTAACATATGCTTGTTTGTGGTGAAACTATAACTTAAATCGATATATAAACGCGTATTAAGCGATAAATATATTATTTGTAATACGGTGATGTTTCACGTGCAGTAACCCGATTGAAGAGGTCGAATTTGAACAGTTAATTATGTTTTGATGCGTTTCCATCGTAAAGTAGTTTTATTTTGACATTTTAGATATATTGCAGAAGCAACTTGTTTTTAGTAACACGTGGTTATCTGAAAAATTTTTATTTCTAATTTGTGTTTAGTAATTATGTAATTTGGATTTTATAACCCGTAGCTAGTAATCCTTTAGTCACCTAATCAACAATAAAAATATATTTTAATACTTTATTTCTCAAAAAATAATATATTTACGGTGTAAAATAATGGATATAAAAGAAACGTGTGATAATTTATTTACTTTGCGAAAAAATATAAAATAAGCCTGTAAATATTTTTGTTAATATCTATAGCGGTGTATTTGAAGTATCGCATTAAGTATTTGGTATTATTAAAGAATAGGAATAATTCATAAGTATATTTTAGATAATATTATCTAAGCTATATAAAATCGATAAATATAGTGCAGTGATAAGGATGAATCTGTAGTATCGAGTAAGTTGCACACAATATAGTTAATATACATATTTGTGTAAAAAACTTCATATGGCAGAAAAGGCATGGGAGATCATATAACTTCGGATGCTTATAATACGATTGTGTGAAGATATGAATATTCTATATACAGATTAAAGAATTTTCCAGCCACAACAATAAATTTAGCATGTAATATTATAAAGTTTTTACAATGTCTATTCAGTTCTTAAACATATATAAATTATTACAAAATCTAAATTGGTTATTTTTAATCACATATTTTATATTTTTAAAAATTTCAAGAAGATTTTTGTGCCTTTAAAATCCTATGATACGGAAAAATATTAATAATCTCTAATTAATTTATTTTCTCATAGGAATTTTGGCTTTCTATTTCTTTTATAATTATACGATCTCTGAATGTGAGTAAGCCATTTAAAGAGTTAAATACTCTAAAAAATTACAATAAGGTCTCATATCCAGTATAACATATCAATGATGGTATCGTTAGGGTTTATTTATATTGGGCATATTTTATAAGTCGATTATATTCGCTATTTTCTTATTAAAATTATTCATTTTAAACCCATCGTAATCAACTTATTTAGATATAATTTGCTATCAATGAACAATTATTTTTAAATGTATAATTTACCGTTACTTTATTGTATATTTACATACTATGCTAAAAAAACATTTAAATATAAAAATTTATTGTAACCGTATACCATAAGTTCTTTCATAATTTATAAACTTAGTTAAGAATTTATATTGTATTTAGATTTCCTTTAACTCTAGTTCAATGCAAATTCTTTAGACGATTATTAAGTTATAAAATATCAGTCAACATTGAATCTCTATTAATTAAACAAAAAAGATAGAATACTTAAAATTAAGCCGGAAAGAAGTATCAAGAGCTTTTAAAGGATCCATCACTATATAAACTCTTATCATAGCACATAAATTTGATGGGTGAATATCCTTTATAAATATATAAAATGGTAGCTAATCTTTTAATTTTGAATTAGTTCATATTAAATTATATATTGGAACTAAAATCATTAACAAAAATTTTAAAAATTGCTATAATGTAAAATTTAATCCTATATTGCTGCCTAGCGCCTAAATATAAATTTGTATATGTTTTTTTTAAGTTATAAACATATTACTAGTAGATTTTTTTAGTACGTCCTACAACAAAATACACTGCTATCTTAAGTAAAAACTAAAAAGAATGCATAGAAAAAATATTTTAATTATTTGTTTTATGTTTAAGTATATATTATTATATAAAAATTGATTCATGAAATTACCAAAATATAAGATATGTTTTATCGATATTATTCTTAATTAAAACAACATAAAATCTTTTAAACCGATAAATACAGATTAAATTTTTACCATGTATTTTTATTGTCACGTAGTCCAGATGTTTTTATGTGTGAAGATTATACGGTAAAAGTATTTAATTTTAATTGTAGAAAGATATTATTCTATATATACAGCACCTAAATAACTATCGTGATTATATTTAAATCAAATTTATCTATTATTATTTATTAACCTTCATCCTATATAAATTCTGACCAGATTATATAGTTTGATTAATTTTAGATTAATATACCGATTTTTTACAGATTTCATGGTTTTGAAATGTGATATAACTATGATTATGTATTTTACTTATGGCAGGTTTACGGAGCCACACTTCACTGCATATTAACAAAAACAATCGATTTATATAATAATAATAAAAGGTTGATTTTCTATTGATTTAGTAAACTAGATGATTAAATGTATTTGTGATTCGCAATTAGAATAAATATAATCATTATATAGATGGTTTTTAATGATCTCAAAATATTTTTAACGATAAAATAATTATTTAATAAAGTCTAAAAACCCTTTATCATAAATAAAATATCTTTTCTAAATTTATTTTTATGTTTTTACCTTTATAACCAGGTTAATATGAAAATATCTTATTATCAGAAGATAAGATAATAACATAAGCAAATAAATTTGAAATATATTTGATTTAAAATCGTCTAAGTTTAAATTTGATTGAGACTATCCGTCATTATTATACAATCCTTGCTTTTCACATTTAAATAATATTTAGAGCATACAACACATTGATTATTAACTAAAAAAAGATACCCGATTCAGAAAATCGTAGCCAAAAAAAACTTACATGAAAGAATCCAAAAATAATTATTTTTATTCATTTGCTAGTATGAATGAATGTAGAAAAAAAATTGGTATAAAGTAAACATAAATACATTTGTATTATAGCTAACGCTTTCTTCACCAATTATATAAAGACAAATACGTTAAAATGCAAGAAAACCTTTCACATAATTATATCCATCTTTTGTCTTTTTTTTTAACTCAAGACTGAGATGTTTTGTTTTTTGATGATGAATTTATGTAGCAAATAATGCAGACAAAATATAAACAGTCATTTCGATTACTTTAAGTTATGACATTTTATTTTACATAACATCCATACTACACCCTTAAACCATTTTATAAGGCTAAAATTTCTATGCGTCAAGATAATTTTTCTGTGTCTAACCAAAAAAGCCGGACATTTTCATATAACTTTAATAAATATACGCCTTTGTTTTCCAGTTTTTACTATTATATTTTTTTAATTGCTATTTAGGAATTTCTTACATTTAAATTAGTATCTTTTTTTTTTCCATATATTTTCCCAACTAGCTCATATTTACTTTTAGATCATCTATCTTCCTTACCATATGCAATTAAAATGATCATCTAACCGCTGTTTGTAACTTATCTTTAAATTTATCGATCCAAAGTTAACTATTTTTTTAAGGTATATCTGTTTTTTTTTGCAAAGTGGCCTTAATTACCTAAACAGTCAGGTTTTCCCAGATCAATCTGGTATAGAACTAGAGAGTGAATGATAAATTTTCTTTATACACAAAGTAGTTTCATAACCACTAACAAAAAACCTTTTAATATAAATCTTATAAATTTTATAAATATTTACATATATATATTGCAATAGATTCTTTAGTATTTAAATATTAAGTTATATATACTAATAAAGACCCAAGTAAAGTCCAATCTATACCACTGTCTTTTCAATCAATATAGGCTTTCCTTTTTTAATTATAAATAATAATAAAAAATTCAATCTATAAATGATCTGTATATATATAACATTTTTCACACACTATTTTACATGTTTCGAATCTTTTGATATATTTTTGTGCTCACATGTTATCAATATTGCCTTCTTAATAGTTATAATACATGCCTTGTGGTTATAATCAGAAAAAAAAATTACTATTCTAATATTTTCGAGTGTATTTTGTATGCGACAGATTTAATCTCATAATTTAACTTTTGTTCACTATATATTCAAATTGAAATTAATCATTCTAGAATAAATTTCTAAGTGATTTATCATCCCATGTTGATATATAAATTTTATGTGAGATATGAAATTCAGCTAAATGTTGCAATAATCCGTAATCTATATTCTATGCCGGAAAAAAAAAATTTATCTTGCAGAATACACTTTAATTGTTTTCAAAATTCGGGTTAATTGTTTTATACTTAAATGCTGCATGATATGTTCTTACTTATTTTTTTGACTTCTTAATTGATGCTCATATTATTTTTTTGTTAAAAAACCCTAAGCGTTTATTATTCTGTGATTTGATGTCTTACCGTGGAGGATTTGTGATTTTTATGATATGTTTGATCTGATTTAATTCATATTCATAAGCTTTTTTTTCTGAAAAATACCTATTTTAGTGCAGGATACACCGTTTTTATAACATGTATTTATATCTAATCTGGAAAATGAAATTTATTGCAGCTATAACTTCGAAAAATCACCTTTGACGGCATCTTTACCCTACTAATGTTACTATTCTACTGATTGTTGTCAAATACTCTGTTTAATTATTGCAATCTTTAATAAATGTTCTTAACCAATCTGTACGATATAAATTTCTGTACCATTTTATGCTTGTATATGTTTTATATCGAGATACCTTATTATGATATAAATTTTTGCTTTATAATTATATTTATATCGATATTTCAACAAGTTAAAATTCCATTTAGGCTAGACGAAACAATTTTCGTAAACGTTTAGATATTATTTGGACTAATTTATAGTTTTTTTAATTACCCGTAGAAGTTAACATGGTTTTTTTTTTAAAAATCATAGGCCGACGATATATCTTGACACCTTATCCTCTTTTCAGTATAAAAATCGAATAAAATATATTTTGCATTATCAGTGCCAATTATTAAATATATTAACATAGAGTTCCACATATACACGCTTTATTGAATTCAATAACCGATTCATATTTATGCACTTTAATATTAATATATAATCTAATGCTCATTTTTCATTTAAAACGGTAAAATCTTAAATATTTCTTATGCTTGATTTATATTTTATAGTTCTTAATATATGCATATTTATAAAAGAGAACATGAAAAGCGATAAATTATCTACAGTCTTAATGGTAAATTTGATATTTAATAGCTCTAATTAGATTTCTTAAACTATTTATACCATTTGTATTAATTTCATTTTCCATGTTTCATACTGATTTCTGCTTTACGTTCTTTCGTCAATCTATAATGCTTTGTATCGTTTTAATTTAAAGTAACGTCTTTCCTTGTTTTTTTTGACGCATTTAGAAGGTTAAAAACTCAAAATTTTCCAGTATGACACAATTATGTAATTTATTTAGGTTCGAATTCATATTTGTAATTTTTAAGATTTACTTTGCTATGTGACGTTACATTTCCATTGTTAGTGATTGAAATTAAATAATTATTTTATCATTTTTTATCTTCCTCTTTGTATATACTGCAATATGATCCGTGTTTTTACATCTAAAGATTGTTTTTCATCCTGATTTTATTTTCACTTAATAACCATAACTCTTCTATTTAAGAATCGGTTTCATGAAAGTTTTTTTAATCCAGATTTACGTCTTTTCCCTTGCTAATTGGTCTTTAAGTTCATTCTTAACCATTGGAAAATTCTATTTGGCGTTGCAGATCCTTCATCTTTAATTATTCAACGGCTTAAAATATAAAGGCAATATACCCTTAAAATACTATCGGTATCACTTAGAAAACGATCAAATTATCTTACTTCTATTGGTTTTATATGTAGTTTTACTCCAGAAATTTTCTCGTTCTTTATTTTTTCAAGATAACACGATGTGATATTATATGACCATTGAATTTGTTATATGATAACAAATTCTAGATTATAAAAATTAAAATTTCTTAATCAGAAAATTTAAAATGAAAAAAAAACAAATTCTACCCGTAAATATTACTTATTATCCGACGAAACTTTAATATACTACTAAAACAACATAAAAAAATGCACATTCACTTTCAAATTACACCTTATTCTAATTTTTTGGATTTGTATTCATGTTTGTCTAGTATGCATCTATGGATTTTAATAAGATGCAAATAAAACAAAAATTCTTAATCAAATAGTTTTATGTTTTTAATTTTATGACCAATCTTGCGTTTTGAATCCTAATCACAATTTTTATTTTAGATTTACACATTTATGGGAATATTCTTACTGTACAATTTATTTACCAATTAACGTGCTATTAAATAACAAGTATAGTATTTAATTAGAAAAATAGGCTATAGAAAAACACAGCGCGTCAGTATTTTAATTACAATTTGATATTATATTTATAAAACTGCTAAAATAAATATATGATATTGAATATTGAACTCGCAATATATATAAAAAATTATGAATTATTTTTTTTGCCAAATTACAGAAATATAACTGTAGATAACATAAATAATTATACTAGATTGTATGTGGTTCAATAATCCTTAAATCCTCTATTTATATATTTTAAATCTTAGTTAGAAATTGCCAAAAATTTGCGACAATGCTTAATATACGATATATTACATGTTTTAAAAAAAATAATATATTAACAAATCGATTCCTTGTTGATGATGTTAAGTAAGTGTCTTAATAAGTGATATGATATAATATAATAAATAAATATTTTTTAATGTTTAGGATATTCTTCTCTGGTAGCTTAGTATATATTCTGAACGTCTTCTATGCAATGAAGGTAAAATTTTACCAGTAAATAATACATACATGTGTTGATTCGAACATATTAGCAAAACATAAACATCATCATTTTTAAATTTTTGTTTTGGCAACAAGCTTCTGAATATACTAGATTATGACATTTTTGGTTTCAAAATTTTTTTACTAAATACAATACTTTTTGTCTTTTAGCTTATAAAGATGTAAACGATTTTATTTATATTATGAACTTGTTGTCTATTAGTGACGAGATTTAGTTCATATATGCACAAATTTTTTTATAAATGTAAGAACTAATGAAAATATTAATGATACGATACAATGGTATACTTTGATTTCTTTTCTTTTCATGGTTCTAAATGGTTTTCTATTCGGTTTTTGAATTACAAGAAATTTTTTCTATTTTACAGAAGCAAATTATTAAAAATCATACTTTTGTATTTTAATGGTATTATTGTGTCAAAATCTAGACTCTATTTGGTATTAAAATTTTAAATATATATATGGTATATTAAATCGCAATTCAAATTGTAAATCCCACTGTTATAAAGAAGATGAGTCGAAACTTGATTAAAAATACTAAATGGTCTTTATTTATATGATTTGACAAAAATAATTTGCATTCACTGCGATCTAACAACCCATTGACATTTCTTATTCTGTTACATAAGTAAATATCTTATTTTATTGTAAAAAACATTTTAAAGTAAAAAAAATGAATATGAAAATTGAATATCTTTTAAAAAGAATATAACCTTGATTTTATTTCATATAAGATTTTTTTATTTTTCTGAATTACAATTTTTTTTTATATCTTTTCAAGATATTATGTCTTTGACAGGCAGTGAAAAAATCTTATTGTGTATCTTATCAACTTACACATATATTTATATGTAAAAAATTTTACTAGAATTTATGAAATTGAATTTTCTTATAATCACTGAATTGTTAGCATTTTAAATGTTAAATATAACTTTTGTCATGAATTAATTGATATAATTAATATCATTAGTGTAATAAACCGAGAAATTTTTTTTTTCTGATATAAAATTATAATTGATGTACAAATTATATATAAATGCTTTAGCTTCCGCAAATTTTATTGGTCTTAGTTACTATATGAGGTTTTTCACATGAAAATACATCAATGATTTTTCAAGAATAGATTAAAATAACCGTTTTTTTTTGGTTTTTCAAGGTACATAACCTCGTTTTAATATGATTTTTAACATATGAGCTATAGCAAGATATATATTTCTTTTTTGGATCTGTTTATACAAGAATAAATATCTATAATGTATTAAAATTATGAGATATGTTAACTACGATTTAGTGTGTTTTTATCTGTAAAACCTTAAATTTTACATAATAGGTCAGTCACGTGTAACTTTTATATTAATTTTCTTGCGGTGGACTTTTTCTAACTAGTAAAGCTATACAATATGGATATTCTATTAAAAATTATTTAATTGCTGCATATCTAATTTTACCAGAACAAGAAATTTATAATGATGAGTACAATAAAAATTCTGCATTAATATCATGATAACTTTTGGTATACATGAATTAAGAAGTTAAACTAAAATTAAAGAATTATAGTTTTTATTCAAATAAATAAAATTCGAGAAAACATTTATACGATATGACAAATTTTCGCGCTATTGGACTAGATATTATATTTAGTTTGTGCAACTGTATAGTACTTTGTCAAAATTTGGGGTTTTTTTTGTCAGTATTAGTTTTTAGTATACAAATTTTCTGTTAATATAGGTTAGCTTTTTTGTCTTCCAAATTGTAGAAAAAATATCTAAAAAAATTTTATTACAAATCAAATAATGCATTTGTATGATTTAAAATTTATATGGATACATAAATGTAAATGTATTTAATACAAAGCAACCGTATTACCGAAAAAACCTGAACAACTTGTTCATCTAAAATTAAAATTTTGAAAATACCATTCTATCATTGGATTTTTCTCGAATAGAAACGATAAAAAAATTCTGGTTTACTTTTATTTATAAACATATAATTTAATATGAAATGCGTATTGACAGAATTTATATACATTACATATTATAAGATATTCATAGCCTGTCTACAAAAAAATTTATGAACAATATGGATTATTTTCTTTAATTCAAAAATAACAAGCAGATTTTATTCTCTTACATGAAACTAAGTTTAACGTGAGAAAAAAAGGTATACTCATCATTTTCAGGCTCTATGATGTTTGATATTTCAAGTTTAAAGTTACTAAAACACAATTATATTCAATAGATCTTGATAATATTAAATACCATTTTTCGTTTTCATATTCGGTTTGCAATGTATGTGTGCTAAAAATATTTTAAAAAACATTAAATATAAATAAACAAATCTGTAATATATGACGATCTTTAACGCGCTTTACATATAATTTTGCATCATATATTTTTTTCAGCATTTTTCATGTTGACGCAGCCCAAATATATTTAGATAAGTCAAATCTGTGAATAAATTATGACCCTTAGACGCTAATAATCTAATCACTTAGAATATTTTATATATCTTCTAGGTTAGCAGCTGCTAAAGGTATATAAAGGATTTATACACATGCGCTTAAACGAATATATTCGTGTGATTTTTTGGCTTCAGATGTATTTAAATCTTCCGTTAATAAGCGGTATTAATATATGTTTTTACTTCTTAAATATTCGTCAAATATTTAACTATGATTAAGCAAATAGCTTATAAGATTCTTAAAAACAAATTTTACGCTGATAAAATAAAACAGTATCAAAAAAAAATCAAAAAGTGCTAATTATATATGAAATCGGTATATTTATACCTACAGGAAGCATAACAGAATGATTGATTACACTGTAATTGGATATAGGCTATTATTTTTCGATGCAAATATTACAAGAAATTTTGCTTCGCAAACGTAATTATGTAAGAAATTTTTTTGAATGTATCTAACGTAAACTAAATGTCTAGGTGTTTTTGTTATTTTTTATTTGTCACAGAATAAATACTATTATCAATAAAACGCCAGTTGTTATAAAATAAGATTATGATAAAAAAAACATGCTATATTTTCGACTATTCGTTTCTACATCGTGAACATATTGAAATAGCTGAATATTTAGCACTTAAAAAAAGTAATATTATGTTGCACATATTTTTATTTGTAATTAGCCACTTGCCCGGACGATAATTGCTAATTAAAAAGCATAAAATTATATCGATAGTGCAAGTTGAAATTTTAAAAAAATCGTTGATTCGATATAGGTGTCTAAAATCAACATTGCAATATTCAGGAAGTTTTTTAAAAAATATACAGCAAACAGGACAGCACAAATTATGATAAATGCAAGTTATTGATGTAAAAGCAATTTAGCACCGAAAACATTGATTTGCGAGCTATTTTTTTTCACCACCGATTACTAGGAAGCATGTACTTATTTTTGAATCTCAATTCTCTTTCATTCTTTCTAAAATCATTATTTTACAATTCAGTTCAACTTTTTTTTATCTATTAAAATTTATATTATATATCTTATACATAAAGATCGGGTCTGTGTTTTTTCTAATTTAGGCGATTACCCACGACAAAAAAAAACATAAAAGCAGATTAACGAGCTTCTTATCATTCCTTGTTCTACAAATATTTATAAACGAATATTGTATATAGTGGAGTATTAGTGTATGTAGGTTAAATTATATCAATTGGCTTCTGTTTTTTGTTTTTTTTCACAAAAAGAAATTTTATTAATCTTCAAATTAATGTTTCATTGTGTGGTTGCATGTTGATAGTTTACTTTCCTATAATTTGGAATAAATCTAACGGTCATATTTAATTTAATAACGCGTAGTTCAATGAGTGAAAGCAATGTTTAAGGCCTAATATTTGGAATCTTTTAATGTTATTTATATACTGAATATCGTTTGCTGACCTTTAACAATTATTATCAGTTTAATTTTTAAACATTAGTTTATGCTTTATTAAAATTCATATGTATTTCGGTTTATCCATATGAGCAAAAATATATTTTTGAATATTTACAGTGGTATTTTTCAATTATATTTACTATAATTGAATTGAAAAGACAAAAAAAAAACAATTCTTTATTATTATCTATGTATAGCTAATTAAACTCATCAAAAATCAAACAAAGTCTATTTTGATTATATAAATACCTAGTTTATGTATTTGCAATGTGATAGTAAATATTACATAAATGGGTTTCTAACTATAAAACCTTTAGCTAGATTAAATTTGAAGAAATAATTGTGAAAAATATATTTCTATGGTAGTTACATATATGATTACCTGTCTATAACCTAAAATAATTAAATTTGCTCGCCGCTTGAATAAGTTTTTGCACCATTAAAAAATCAAAAAGTGAAAAATTGTGTTCTGTTATCTAAATAAACCTTTAAATTGTTTTATATTTTACTTTTTTTCTTTAGTGGTGAAGTCAAAAAACTGCTAAAATGAAATTGAACCAAAGTGAATGCCTGGATGTCCTTATCTGTCAAAATGACTTTTAATTCTTTTGTAATATAATAAGTTCGTATAAATTATCTAATTCTTCTTAGGCACGAAAAATACATCATGTTTTTTAATTATTAAACTTTGACTAAGCTTGAGGCCTAGTAAAAATGTTCAAGTAGAAAGCTGTCAAATATATTATAACGAGAAGTAAGATCACAAATCACGTTGAAACCTATATATCAATCAGTGAAATCTAAAGCCAAATGTTCACCAACTTTATATATTTTTAAGCAGGGCCTTTGTTTGATGCATGATTTTTATGCACAAAAGATACCCAAAGATATTATAAAAAAAGCACGTTTCTAATGCTAATACACAACAAAAATAATGAATATCGACGAAATTTACAAATGTTTTTTAAAATATTATAAGATAATTTTATTAAATAAAAAAAGATCTAGATGATTTCAATTCATGCAAACATACAACTAAAAAATTGATATTCGTTTTTTACAAAGTTATTAAAGGTATTTAAAAAAATCAAAAATCATTTATTCGAAAATTCACTTCGAATTAGTTCAGATAAGTTTTTTAAATTCCAAATAATTTAAAATTAAACAATTTAATGAAAAATTTGAAATTATTATTCTATAAAGATCAAACATAAAATCAAATAAACAATCTATATATTTAAAACCTCTAGAAAGTGTAGTTTATATAATTTTACCGAAAAAAAAACAATAATTTACCTATGAATATACATTCTTTATTTCAATATATACCATAAAAACAAGATAAAAAAAATAGATATAGAAAGTCAGGAAAATATTTTCTTTTGGTCATAATTTTTTGTCGAAATTTAATGGTATTATAATTAATAATTTATTTTATTTAGATTTAATTTAATTTAATTGATCACTATATATACTTTAAATTACAGATAATCTAAATTGTAAATATATGCGCAAACAATCATCAAAATCCTATAAAACTGTAATTTATTATCCTAAAATGATTATATATCAATATACCCATCTTTGGTTATATAATTAGTTTCTAATCATAAAAAAAATTGTTGGGATGGGAATGTAAATTATATTATATCTAGAATAAATTTATACGAATTTTACAATGTATTTAGATTTTCTATAATTTTATCCATATAATGACAGGAATTTTTTCTTTTTTATTTCATAGGTTGATCAAATACAAAATATCAAAACAATTTTTTTTTGATATAATTACATTCATTTTAATCCTTATGGTTTCTATATAAAATAGTTCTTATTCATTTTATTTTAATCCTTTAAATATATATAAAACGATATTTAAAAAGATTATCTTTTTAAAGTATCCATTTTTATACAACCACTTCACTAGCTGATATTTATAGCAAATTTGACCTCTATAGAAATCTTAAGTTAGTCTTTGATGTTTCTTAAGGTCATTATAATTTTGCATTGCTTGTTTTTTCTTATTCAAAAACAGTTGTGTTTTTCTCTTTATAAATAATAAACTGCGTAACTACGTTTGAAATCTATATTTAAATGTAGAAATAGCATAAAAAAATCCTTTACATCATATAGAAATATTAAAAACAAGCATGATAGATAAGAATTGAAAATTCACATCACTATAATCGTTAATGGTGTGAAAAAATAAATCCTTTAATAATATTTGTAATATATAATGCCGGTGATAAATTTGAAATAATAATTGTGCTTACATTATTTTAAAAAGATTTCACAAAAAAAATCTTATAAATCAGAATAAGTATAAGAGGCTTGCAATTATATAAGCCGACATATGGTCTAAATAGATATTTCTGCGATCTCTATTCTTTTAAATCATTGGCAGAAATGGTTTTTCACATAAATGTTAATATGATATTAATCACACAACAGTATATTTTTCGTTTTTGTGATTTATTTTTTATTGAAAGCAAGATATTTTATATTCTTATCTGTGCAAATTAATTTTTTAATATAATTTATTGTATTATAAAATATAGAATTATACTTTTGTAGCGTAATTGAATTGCATTAATTTAATATCGGATTTAATTACGATGTAATGAAATAAGCATCGAATTTTAATTGATGTTTATTTTGGAAAAAGAAAGAAGCAAAATCCAGATTATGAAAACGCTAACTTTTAAGATGTTCTTCTCAATACTTAAGAAAATATCTTTGGTGTTGAATATAATTTTTATAAATTTAGCATCATTTCAAACTAAAAACCAAATTAGATAAACGATTGCAAAAATATTAATTTTACATGCTCTTATTGAATAAAAAATCACGAAATTTCCGATAAATTAATTTCTAATCATAATCTTTCTTATATAAAGTCTACTATTTCAATTTATTCATTTACGTGATAAACTGTGATGAATCAAACAAAATCACAAGATATAATATAGGCTGTTCAGAGAATTCTATTTAAATATAAGAAGATATTTGTAGGTTGGGATAATTTTTAGACAAGTATATATTTTCAAAGAAATGTAGACATATAAATTAATACCTTGTAGATACTAAAAGATATTTTTGCATATAAAATGCTGTATTGATCGTACAAAGTATTTTACGGACAATTTTCTATCTGTTATATTTACATTATTAGATTAAATTTTGCATGTAGGTATTGTCTTTTTATAGTTTTAATAGATTAAGAAATGCATTATATTTGAATTGAATTAATCCAATAAAAGCTACCCCTTTAAACAATATTTCAACCCAGTTAACTATCCAAAAGATGTGAAAATATATCTTACTTCACAGTATCAATATATTATAATTTTTTTAGTGTTGATGCCCTTTCTAATTCAAAGGCGATTTCGAAGTTTAATGGTACCATATAATTATAATATTTTATTCTATTAGAAAGCAAAGATATATAGATAATACGAAATATTATACATGTATAATTAAAATTTGGGTTAGTTGAGGATCATAAACATGAAATTTTAATATATTTAAATCTGCCAAGCTGTGTCGAATTTAAACATCTAAATGCTAGTTTTACCGTTTACATATAAAGTTAAAATCGTTGCATCATGAATTCTGGTTTACAGTTATGTTTTATTCATTCAGTTGATATAAAGGCTAGTATTTAGTCGATTTAACGTTTTAAAATATGACGTGATTTTTTTACCTATTACTATTTAATATTCAAGTTCATTACATAGAAGAATCAATTTACATTCATTGATTTTATGTTATTATGTACACATAAATATTTACTTTAGTTGGTAATTATCAAAAAGGAATATTTTTATACAAAGATAAAATTTTTCTTACATGACAGGTATTGAAATACATTTCGAAGCAAATTAAAATATGTAGTATGAAATGATATTCGAATCAGAGATAGATATCTATATATACAGCATGTAAATAATACATATCTAAACTTTTTTTGAATGCATATTCATTCATCATATACAATGATATAGTACTTTTCCTTTTTAGGGTCATTTATATGTATTTAAAGCGTATTTCGTAATTATAAAATTCAAGATATATAATTTTTGCTTTTGTCTTTAAATATATATAAATTACAGTGCAATAATCCGATTCTTTCTTAACGTTACCATTATAGTTTGTATTGTCAAAAAAAACCAATAAACGTAAAAATGCCCTTAAAAAATATTAAAAGGCATGACACATGATTTTTTGTGTTAATTTATTTGTAATTTCATCTCTGATTATTTGAAAAAATTAAAACAGGAATATATTACACGCTCCAAACATTTAAAATATTTATTTTTTAGATTCAAATAACAAATCAATCACAAAAAAACAAGAATTTAAATATGTTTGCGTTATTGAGGTCACTACAATTTAGTTTTTTTTCATATAATTTAAGAGAATAACCCATTTAATATTAAAAGATTCTAATTAAACCAATTTTGTAATTATAAAGTTAAAAAAATTTCAGTATATCATCAAAAAATAAATTTCAACATAATAAAGCGATACATTTTTATATCCAGAACATATATTTTTAGCAAATTAACGATGCAAGTGTTTCTTAAATATTATTTTCTGTCTAGATTTAGATATGAAGATATAATAATAATATAAAACATTTTTTTCTAATTAAAAGGAAACGATGAGATTAAGATCCGTTTGATATTTCTGAAAATATAAAAAATTAGGTATATTGTACACAGATAATGAAGGTTACTTAAATCCATATGAATGAAGCATATAAATAAATGATAGGTTTATACATAGATTATAAAACAATGTTGATTACGCAATAGATTTTATTTTTATATGACAAAAATTAGTATTCGTTTTACAGATCAATACAACACAATTAGCTTGATAAAGGGATTGCATTATAAATGGGATTTTTAGGCTTTAAATATAAAAACAACACATGTAAATACGTAGTTATACATAATTTTATTTTAAACATAATCATTAAGCTAAAGTTTCATAATCAGATTAATAATATGCTATTTTATGCTCTAAAATTATGTTTTTTATGGGTAAAAAAGACTGTTAAACAGAAAGCTGTATAAAAAATGATTAGTCAGATTTTTCTATAGCCACTCACGTATATTTAAAATCGTTATAATTTTTATATAATCTTTTACTGAGCGAATTTACCTTTTTGTTGTAAATTGGTCTGTGTTTGACTCTTATCTTTCGTTCTCTATTTTTTATTTTATATTTGACTGATTTTATAACATTTTTGGAGAACCAAATTAATGTTTCATAATTGTTGCGATCAAACTATTTTTTATGCGACACAAAGGAGTCTATTGATCTTTACTATAATGAGTCCATTGAACAGCTTAAATTTCTTCTGTGGCTCATTTTGCAGTAATGTATAGTCGTAATATGATGCATGAATTTTTCAGTTGCTTTGAGGGTAAAAAATATCGAATCATTTCTACTTTTAGATATAGAGATAATTATTTGATTCATAAATCACAATAAAATGAGTATAAATTTTTAATGTCGATATTTGATCTTTTTACTCTATTATATTAAGAACAATAGTCGAATCTATAAAAAAAATAAAAATTTTTTTAATTTGATTTTATAGTAAAATTAAATGTTTTTTTACTCTATATCATACAATTAATGGCTTTATAGATGTTTTGAATGAATAATTATACATCAACTATAAAAATATATAAAATTCTAGTACAATATGAAGCTTATCCATATCAGATAAAACAAGATAGTTTGATTTTTAATTTTATGAAAATATTTAGGTAATCACAGCAAAATAATCCTTTCGAATATAACATATTTAAATCATCCTGTATGTATTTTATGAAAAAAATTTGTTGTAACTTAATGATATATTTTTAGCTTTATAAATGACTGAAAAGGTGATTTAATATATGCATTGTTTTCTACCTAATACTATTTATTAAAAAATTGCCAAAAACATAAATATTTATTTTAGTAAATGTCATGTGAATTCGCAAAATAGTAACTAGAATTTCTAAGGCTTGGTTCAGACAATAGTTAAAATTTAATTTGTAGATAAAAATACGCGAATCTACTGCTTATTTTGAATTAAAAAAACGGTAATTTAACCTAGTTTTCTACTAATAGCATATATTTTGTAATTCTTGAGGGATTTTTGCAATTGTGATGAGGGTAGCCATATTAGGAATAATATAATTTTTTATATATTAATGTAAACACATGATATCTTTCCAACGTTATATGTGATAAATAATTAGTAATTATACAATTTTTATTTTTTTTTGCTTGATAGTTTTGGGTACAATTTCCTAATGAAGGTTAAAAATTTGCTAAATTATACATATTTTTTTTTGACCTAATTTGGGCTGTTTTTAAATTATAAGTTATGGTTTCAATCATATTTAAACAGTGTAGAATAGAATTTACTAATATTAAATATATAGAATTTGTGGATTTTACATTATATATTATCTAATTAAACTCAACTTATTTTCTTTAAAATATTCTATTAATATAATTTTCCATTTCGTTTTCTCCCAATACTCAAACAATAATTTCTAAATTTTATGCGAAGTTTTCTTCTATAATAAAACTTTTAATGCTTTTCTTCAAACATACTAAAATATTTTCTCGTGAGCACACATCATCGAAAATCATTATCACATCTATTTAAATACTATTTTATATCCTCTTCTTTCAAGCATTTTTTTATTTGATTTATCAACGGCCCTTTAATTTGATTTATTTATTGATTCAATTTAAAAATTCTAATTATTTTCGATAAATTTTGTATTATGTTATAACACACAATCATCTACTACTAAATATGGTAAATATAGCTTTTTTATCCTATAATTTTATTTTTTCTACCTTTACATCCATAACTTATCATATTTAATGTTCTGGATACCTTTAAAAATCTATTGATATATATTAAGCTCATACCATATATAACCAATGGAACTCTTCAGATTCCGCTGTTAATACTATGTGAGCCGTAAGATAATGGATGAGTTATTTTTTTTAATAAAAAAAAGAAAATTATCATGGCATAAAATAAAAATATATTCTTATCTTGTGGTCAAATATTAATTTGAAATAGAAATATATTTCACTTTAACAAATAATTACTTAAAATAATATAATAGATCAACAGTCATATCGATATGAAAAATATATAATAGATCATCTTTTTAATACACCATCGATATAAATTTCATTGAGCAGAAACATAGTATTGAGGAAAATACTTGAATTAATAAGTATTGAAAGAATAGGAGGCTCTATATATCGTAAAGATAAAGAAGCTGAATTAAAAATATGGAAGTCTTCGAAAAGGTCGATTTTAAAGTTTTCTTAAACAAATTTAAATAGTTAAAAATCAAATTAGCCAGTGATATAAATCTCTCTTGTTTATTGCATCCATTTGGAATTTCTTTTTATTATAAATCTTTTTTTTTATATTATTGGAACTATAATGGTGAGAAGATTCTTAATCATTAAAAATTTTTGTAGTATCATAAAGAATCACATTTTATAGATGAAACATACATGCAATAAATTTCTCTTACCATATGCAAGAAATTTTATAAATAAAACTAAATTAGATTAAGCTTATAAAATTTGCTTGCATATTTAATTTTATTTGGCAATATTTTAAAATAGGGGCAAAAAAATATTTGACAAGTGTGTATTTTATCCTCTAAGGTCGATTTCATCACTGATCCAGCCAAAAATAGGTAAGAATCAACAAGGAAAAAAAATAAAAGAAATTTCATGTCATATAAATAAATATATAAGTTAATGTCATTCTTTTTTTGCTAAATACATGATTTCAATATTAAAACTGTGCTTAATAAAAAGAATTTCATAATTATAAATAGAACAGATCGCAGAAAATTTTAAATTAACGTTATCCCGAATAACAAATCTGCTTTCAAATTCTAGCTGTTTAATCCATAATAATATAAAATTTTTTGGTCGATTTAGGTAATTGAGCTTAAAATTATGCTAGTGGATCTAAAAATTTTTTTTTAAAATTAATAAGAGTAAATATTTTTCAACAAGAAAAAATTGAATTTTTAATGATTGAGGATAACAAATACTCTTATTAGCAATTTATTTTATGTTATATCGCGATTAATATAATTTTTCTCTTACTTACACAAATAGATATGTTTCTTGTAAATTCAAAATATTTTTTGCCCGTAATATATTAGATTGTCCAAATTTTATTTTCTTTGATATTCAAAGTCACTTTTAATTTCTGAACAAAACAATCAGTTTATTGACTATATCTTCATCCATCAAAAAAAATTTGTTTGCTTCGAATAAATTAAATAGACATACCTAAATTGGAAATCGTGACATTATTCTTCCATTAAAAGAAACTTATTCCCGAAATCTAAAATAGAAAAATTTGCTTTGAGGATTAATAATAAAATACCATTTTTATGCTTCATTAATGGTATTTTCGTATTAGCTGTTTCATATATAAAATAAAATACTTACCCCTTTAAATGATAGAAACACTAATCTTAGCAATGCTTTCTATAGGACACTCAAAACAAAATGTTGCCAACCCGGGTCTAATAAGCCCAACAGAATCACAGGCTGTTGCAATTACCGAATCTCCACATTATCCACTAGAACGTAGTAAATTTTATAGTAGAAGGATTCAAATGGTGAACGGCAAGAAGGTTGGAGATGTGGAAATCAATGGTGAATTTGATGGAAAGAACAAAATTGCAAGGATGAACGCACTTAATCAAGAGACTGGTCAATATAATACCGAAGAAATAATTGAAGAATTCGAAAATTCCCAAGATTTTAATCTCGGTGAATTAGAATATTTTATTTCAAATTTTCCATTTAGTTCTAATTATGCGAACTTATTTGCTAACCGCGGTTATTCAGATCTTGTTTTAAATGATACATCTCGTGAATCATCAGTTTTCAATGTTACTTCAATGCCAAATACCATCAGGGAAATTGGGGGAAATGTCCCTGCTATTGAGGCTGCATGAAGAATAATGCGTATTAAATCATGTAACAAAAAATGTTTTATTTTTAAAGCATAAAATTATTTTTTTACTAAACTCTCCTGTATATTATTATTATGTGATTATAATACAAACCAAAATTGATTAAAAATCATTCTATTATTTCTGAATTTAATAATGTATACAAATTTATTTTTACAAAAAGGTATTATTTATAGTCGGGCTACTTTAGTAGCATACCAATCTATCTTCATTTAAATTTCTTATATAAAAGATAAAATTCAATAATACAGTAATTTTGTGTGGATTATTAAAATACTTATGTCTACAATTCATATATCTTCGAACAGAGTTGCGTAGAGAAACTTGAATTTCATGACATAATTCCCGTCAGTAAAATTTTTCTTAAAATTACAAAAAAGAAACACAAATTATCTAAATAAAATTTAAGAAATAGAAGTGCATGAAAAATATTCACTCTTCTTTATAAAAAATGTTATAAAGTCGAACTATTGTAATATAAAAATAAAATAAAATATTATTCTATATTTTCTTTCTTTTTGTTGCACTACACCACAAAACAATTGTTAAGAAAATGATGCGGAAAAATTAATGGATGATTTTTCACACATAAAATAAAAATATTTTTAATTATATGGTGTCAATTGCACCAAAATATGATTTTTAATTATATGGCGTCAATTGCATTAAAATATGATAATTTTTGCTGTTTTGCTTTAGACTCTGTTATCGAGGTATAGTGGTTTTACATTCTAATCAACGTTTTGGTGATCTCTGAAGATAAGAAAATAAATATTAATGAAGATTTAAATAGAACTGAAGTACATCAGTTTTTTTGAAATAGATGTCCTAAAAAATGAAAAGCCGGCTATAAAAAGATTGAAATCACTGTATCTAATACTAAATTCCAAAATGATGATTTTAATTCATACAAGATCTGTTGAAAACAAGTACGTGGTTTTTTCTCTATTTTATATTCATTCCTCGACATAATAGCATATTCTGCTTTTATTCTGACAATTTCAGTAATACACGGTTTTAATTCCAAAAAATAGAGTTCTAATAATTTAGTAAGATTATATTAAATAAAATTAAATAATGATTTTACGAAGCTGATATTTCTAATGGTCATGCACAAGGATCATATTCAACATTCAATAAGAAATTAAATAAAATATCCATTTTAATTAGCTATGTAAATATTATTCTGCTAAATGGGGGATAAAGAAAAAACAGGAGAGGAGAACTACAAAGATGAACATTCAAAAACCGATCCTGTAACGATAATCTCAACAGACAACTTGCCTGAAACTCACACGACCACACGCATTCATACCACGGCTCTTCTTACTCTCATAGCCATCTGCAAGAATACACCCGCCGAGAAAGAGCAATGGATTCAAGAGGCTTATACCTCGATCCTAAAACGATTCGGAAGAATGCCGAGATCTGGCTGGCAAGAGTTCCTAAAGAGCTACAATGATATTTTCAACGGTGATATGAGCATGACTGAAATTAAAGCTAAATCATCAAACGTTCTAAAAGATAATGATGGGAAAAGAAGACAAGTCCGAAAGTTCAAAGAAATAGAAACGAAAAGAAGAAAACAAAGCGATCAAGAGGATGACTATAAAACACTTAACCATTGCATTAACCTCGACAGATGCAAAAAAACATTTCTCAGAGTACTGACGGACTTAGAAAATACGGACATCACGAAACTCCCTAGAACAAGAAAAATACCATATACTAAAGTTAAAAGCGATATAATTGAAGGTCTGAATTTAGCGGTTAATGCGCATATCACTAACCACCGCCCTCAAAACATGTGCGATATAGCAAAGATCTTGCAAGCTGTTCAAAAAAGTTACGAAGAGTTAACATCAAAATCTGTCCAGGAAGGATTAAACTACGTACTAATAAAGGAGGAAAAAATAAAAAGATATGATCAAATCAACACAACCCTCAAATCATACGTAAGTAGCTCAGGTAAACTCCCAGAAAGTGAGACAAATTTTCTAAGAAAAATCATGAGACAACATAATAAAATACTTGACAAAAAAAATGATGTCCTTGAAGTGATTACTAAAAATAATGATAAAATAAGGATAATAAATAAACAGATAGAGCAATATGGAAAAAGAAAAGAATTTACAAAAACAAACACCCAGTTCGAAGTCAACAGAAGACAATTTTATAGAGCATTGACAGATACGGTAAAATCGGAAATTAAGGCAGATAAGAAAAATATTGTGAATTTCTGGTCAAATATGTGGACAAAAAGCACGGAAATATTAAACTTCGATACTTACCTGCGCAAAAACGCGCTGGAAAACACACCACGCATGGTTTTTATCTCTGAAACAGAATTTTTGGAGATCATCAACTACCTGCCTAACTGGAAAGCTGCTGGATGCGATGGTATATACAACTTCTTCATCAAAAAAATCACAAAATTACACCCAATATTATATGAAACAGTAAAATCAATATGCCTTGAAAACAAAGAGGTAAAAAGTTGGTTCTACTCTGGGATCACATACCTCATACCCAAACAAGAAGTTTTGAATGGATCGGAATTCAGACCTATAACATGTATGTCAAACTTATACAAATTGACAACCAAAGCTGTCACAATGATACTACAGAAAGACGTCGAATCCCGAAACCTACTATCAGAAAACCAACTTGGTACAGTCAGAAGAGTACAGGGAGCTAAAGAACAAGCCATGATAAACGTTGCAATAAACAGTCAACATAATAATGAATTACACGTAACATGGTTTGATTTAAAAAAAGCATTTGACTCAATCGACCACGAGTACCTCCTGTCCTGCTTAAAAAATCTTAACATACAAGAATGGATGATTTCCTTTATATCCATGTTAACAAAAAACTGGAAGTTATCTCTTAGATATAACAATGAAGAAATTTTGAAGAAAAAAATTGAAAAGGGGATTATACAAGGGGATAGCTTATCTCCACTACTGTTTGTTCTTTGTATGGATCCGCTAAGCCGCCGATTAAATGAAAAGTTTCCCTCAATAGCCATTAACCTTGATAAGAAGGCATTTACAACCAATCACTTCCTTTTCATTGACGATTTAAAGATTTTGTCAAAATTAGAAAGTAACTTAGAACTAATGTCCAATGAAGCAACAATATTCTTCGGATGTATAGGAATGGAAATTAACGTTACCAAATCAGCTACTAACAATATCAATTGCAAAGATATTGCCACAGTAATAGAAGGAAAAGATGGATATAAATACCTCGGGATACTGGAAGATTCCAAATCGAGAACTAAACCCGAAACGATGGATAAAATTAGAAAAGAAATGCTTGATAGAGTAAAAAGCATATGCAAAACAAAACTAAATGGTAAAAACATAATAAAGGCGATTAATGAATATGCAATATCACTGATAAACTACTATGTGGGATTATTAAAGCTAGAACCAGAAGATTTTAGAAAGCTAGATGATGAAATTAGGCGAATATTAATAGAAAATGGAATACACTTACAACCAGCGAATAAAGAAAGATTATATCACAAAAGAAATGAACTAGGACGTGGATTGGAAAATATTGAGTTTAAATCCGAAAGAATACTTTACCAACTATATAAAACCGTAAACCAAGAAAAAGGACAATCACCCAGAAAAGCCGCGATATTGAAATTTGAAAATGAAAATGCAACCCACTTATCCGTAATAAATGAATTCCTCAGAACAAAATATGGCCTTGTTGACATAGATCTTTCTACGCTTGAATTTAAACAAAAAGAGAGTTTATTGTGTAAAATAAAACAAAAAACACTACATCAAAAACTCTTCGATGTTCATAAAAATACAACGCTAGAAATATTAGGATCCTCAAAGTGGCTACAATATGGAAATATCAGACCATTAGAAGAAGCTAGAATCTGCTTTATCCAGGATAGGAACATATTCTTTGGAGATAGATCAAGGTGCCCGCACTGTAACGACTCAATAAAAACTGTCGACCACTTAGCAAGCAGATGTAAAAAAATGCTTGGTCATGACTATACAAGAAGACACAATGAGATTGTAAGATGTCTTCACTTTATGCTGGCAAGAAAATACAACTTCAAAAAAACAAAAAAAATACGCAGACACTCTGTACAAGAAATAATGGAAAAAGAATTCGCAGAGATCAAAGTAGATACAAGAATTAAAACAGACATCAAGTTATCGAACGACAGACCTGATATTTTTGTATATGACAAAAAGAAGAACTGCATCACACTGATCGAAATTGGCGTGACAAGTATTGACAACATAAACATAGTTGAAAACGAAAAATTGAGAAAATATGACCTGCTAGCATCTGAACTATCATTAATATACAAATGCAAGACAAAAATTATTCCATATGTTATAACATGGGACGGTGTGGTTACACGATATCATAGAAGGTACCTGAAGGAACTAGATGTCACAAACCAGGTTGAGGCATATATTCAAACATTGGGATTGAGAAAAACCCTTGAATTTATAGGTCTCGAAAGAAGGAGGGGTATTGAAGAAGACTGTGGAGAGGAAAAGATAGCCGAAAGTATAAATACACTGTGTGTACAGAGTATCAAGCAAGCTGTGCCTGAGAACAAAAACTAAAATTACGACTATAAATATAGCCCATAAATAAAAATTAATTTTTTAATTAGCTATGTACATGCATCATGTGCGTTATATTATAACTTAATTTAAATTACATATTATTATATTGTAATATGATCAATTTAAAATGTATAAAATATTTGAGAAAATACAGAATGAAACGATGCTATTAAGTTTGCCACATCTTTTCTGATCGATTTTTCATTTTAGCATAATAAAAAAACGAATTTAAAGCATTATTTTATATCAATCAACAGATAAAATGTAAATAGATCTAAGCATGTTGATGTAATTATATAATAATTTTTCTTTACTTACGTGGAAATTATTTTTTTTACACTTTAATTTGTTGTTGTGAAATTCACCTCTGTTAATAGAACAGAATTAGTAAATATTTCTTATAACTTAATCAGCACTATTTCGTTTCGCAACGCATTTTTAAGTTTCTGATAATATTTAATTCAAGCTTTCATAAAATAAATTGTTTGTGCGTATGCTTAAGCTTTAATTTCACAGATGACATACGAATAATATTTTTTTGAAGATCATGTCCTTCCTTTTTATGACTTATGGTACTAATTCTGTTCATTATTAGTAAATATGTAAGTGTTCAATAGTCAATGCATCATATTTTCTCGGTTTACATATTAGTCTGATTATTGATACGCGTTAACTATTTCAGTTAATGTGATCAGATTTTTCTTAGATCAATTAAAAATATCCTGTAGATCATGCGAAAATTCAAATACGTTTTAATAAATAACATAATATGTGTGTTTTATTGTTCATTTGATTAAGCTTTTAATATTTGTTCCAACAAAACTTTTGATTGTTATCTAATATATATTTGTTATATATTTTTTCTATATATCTTGTTCATAATCATCTTCAATATTACTTTTTCTTTGAAGACTTAATAATTCTTGCTTTGTTTATGTGCATACTTCAGCTCCAGTTGGTATTAACAACTCTTTAATAGACGACAAATCAATTGTTTTTTTTGGCTTGAGTTTCTATATTCATTCATTCTATTTACTAAGACATAGATACCTGATTTTATATGTTTCAAAACACCACAAAAAATATTTACAGATCTTGTTACATCATCTGCTAGTCTTATCTGGGTTATGTATATTGTTAAGTATTTTGGCTTGCATGCAAACCTCTTAATCATCTAGTATTTTCGTTTCGTCTACATATTTTATATAAAAATTGTTTCTTTTTATATTTTTATTTTAAAATTACATATACCTTATATCCCAAGTCATTACATAATGCGTAATTTTTGTTTTAAAAACTTTCTATTATATCAAATTTTACATTCTGGGTTAATTTACTTTATTAATTTATGTTTTTTATATCTTTAAAAGTTCGCTATTACTATGGAAACCTATTCTTAACTGCGGGATCTCTCCATGAGAATCCCTAGTAATATTTTTCCCGTGGATTATATCCATCCTCGTATTTGGCAGTCAATCTATGGAAGGAATGAATTCATGTCTAGATTTAGTCAATATAAAATATGCAAAAAAAACCAGCTTTACAAATAGATATGTGCTTGTTGTTAGGGCAAGAGGTTTTGCGGATGCTGGAAACAGTTGAATGACTTACATATAATACATCTATTTGTTCTGGATATGTCAGGTGTGCGGATTTTATTTTTTAAGTATTTATGTCACCTTTTGAAACTTTTTTTCACTAAATAAAATATTAATACAAACAATATTACATATGGAGCATATAATATGGGATTTTATAGATCTTAACATTATAATTGATTACCTCTTTTGAGTAATTAAAATTATAAATATCACTTTACTAGATGATCATATTTTTATTGGTATTTATAGTTGTTACAAGGAAACATGTGAATTTTCTATTGTTTAGATTTTAAATTATAATAAAAATTTAATCCACTGGTCAAGTAATAATTAGTATTAAATGGGTAAAAAAGAGCTGATAAATATAAATTGTAGTATTATTATAATATTTAAGGGTAAAAATGCTTCAAATTGTTTTTAAGCATGATTTCATATAAAACAATAGAAATAATTAATTTTTAGATATTTATTTTATATAAGAGTAAAAAAAAAATCCGTATAAAAAAACGCAAATATAAATTTCGAGTTACAATTTTAGTTATTATAAAATTACTTACAACCAAATGATATTTATGTTTATGCAGATTTATATAAAAAAACGATTTAAATAAAATATTCATACATTTCATGGGCATAATATTAATAATTGTGTAATACACAAAAATGACATTTTGAAATTAAATTTAAATTTCTAATATTCTAATGATATACTGTACAAAAAAAGTTACATAAATTTAATAATTGATCTTTTTAAGCACCTTAAATTAATATATATTGTAAAGGATATTATATCAACAAGAAACGATTCTGGTAAAATATATCGGCTATTTTATCCACCTAGAATTTTTTTTTATTTTTTTGTCCCTTTAATGGGTAGATACCTGACACCGTGTCATACTTCAAGTGACTTTATTTATAATTTTATTCTTCGATGTTGGATTATTATGTTATATTTTACTAAAATTTAACAATAAGCGTTCTAATGATGAGAATCCTATAATTCTTTGCTTTTTTTCATGTCAAAATAGAATTTTGTTTATTTGCATTAAACTGTTACAATTTTGCATGCGATAACATAGAAAGTAATTCAATAATTGACATAGTATATATATTAGCAAGGAATTACATAAAGAGGTATAAATTATTCCATAATAAAACTATTTTAGATGTTTAAATAAAATTTCAATGGATAAAAAATATGCTTTCTTACTGTTCTAAAGAATGTAAGAAAGATTTAGATAAAGGCTTTGTACTGTATACTTTACGCTCCAAAGCATATAAACTTGACTTGGTCATCATGAATGTATGTTTTTTTTCCTTTTAGTGGATCACTAAAATAGTCACGTTGATTTTCAATATAATTATAAACATCAACCCATGTAATTAGACTGAAATGCCTATTAAAAAAATCATTATTGGATCTGAAATGATTTATCATATCAAAAAAAAAATTCCTAAATTCCTAGATTTACGTCACAAAAAAATGGATACGCCTTTTTCTCGTGGTTACATTATAACTAAAGCACATACCCCTCTCTAAATTTGTATATCTAGTAATTTCTACGACATCAGATCATATAAATATAAATGTCCCAATTACACCAGGTCCATCAAGCACGACAAATGTTTTCAATCAATTTAATATTTACACCTAATAATGCAACGAAAAAAATTGCTCAGAACTAGCAATATGCGTAATAGTCTATATAGAGAAGACTGTGTACTACAAGTCTATAATCGATTAGTATCAGTTTTTTCGAACTTATATTAAAATTTAATTTGCTCCTTGCTAAAAAAAATATGATGACAGTTGAACGGTTTATTAATTGATCTTGTGCATATAAATAATGCCTCGGCTATAATTAAGCAATCAAAGAATCTAGAAAATGGAAAAAAGAGACTATTTTAACCTGATTTTACATCAATAGAACTATTTTTGCTTTTAGTTTGGTATCTCATCGTAAAAATTCAATCTATAAAAAAGAATGGACATGGTAAAGTTTTGACAGATAAGGCGGAACGGCTTCAGAAATGTATATCCAATATAATTCTAAAAATTCTTTTTTTGTTAGAAATAAATTTACTTCATTTTGAGATAAATATTTGCATAAATAATATAATTTTATCTAAAGATTGTAAAATTTATAAAAAAAAATATATTTGATAATCCGATCGAAATTATTTATCCATAAAATATCGTATAAAGATCGATTGAATTTTCTTCTGTACTTTTACTGGCTTTCTCGTTTGTAAAAGTTTATATTATAATCTAAATATTGTACCAAAGAAAATATAAATATACTAATTAAAAACAAGAAATTTTAATCAACCTGAAAAATTATGTGATCATATTCGTTTCTTAATTTTTTGTGATGCCGTAAAAATTTCTAAAATTAATAACCAAAACGCAAAATGATTTAAAAAAAAAAAAAAGTACTTTAAATTACAATCATAACCTAACAGGCTCTAGGCTCCCTAGAGATCGGTGGAAAGCGGAAAAAACCACCACCTGCACGATCTATCTTATTAAAATACTCGGGTTTTACACTCCCATCATACCTTGCGGCTTCGATTACTGAGGGTTCACCTAGCAGATACTAGGTGAGAGTGGGCTCCGACGTTCTGCAACAAGTGCATGTCGGCGGGGTATTGTTAAAAAGAGAAACTTGATTGTATCAAGTACCTCCTCAGAAAGCTTCATGTGGGAAGCTACCGACTCCCCCTCAAGGAGTATAGCAAAATGATCTAATTATACTATAATCTTCTATAAATGTAGTTCTAAATTAAATGTAAGTATCAACCGGACTTTTAAAATATAATAATAAGAATATATTATCATTATTCTTATCTTCTAAAAAAAACTTACAATATACAATCGTTAATAATGGTATTATTTGGCATCCTAAACCAAGTTATTATATCAGAAAATTGAATTTTATATCAATTCCAAGATAGAAAATATTTATACAAATGACTATAATAAGTATATTATCGCCGTCAAAAAGGATGTAAACTTATATATAAGAAGCTATGAACATCTCTTATGATGTGGAAATAAAATCTGGAGTTATTATGAATTTTCCAGGTTCATTTTTTTAAAAAAGATTATCTATAAACGAAAGAAATTATTCTGTGTGGATTTGTAAAACATGAATTGTTAAGAAGCTGTAATTGATGTGCATAAAAGAACTATAAATGCGTTAATTTTCATCTTTAAAATATATTTAGAATTATGAAAAACTGTCAAATTATTAATTCAATGCTATATATAAGATATCCAAATTCTTTTAGATATTTTTGAAAGTAACATTTTTGTAGAAAAACACAAATATCGTAATAAAAAGCTCAAATTCTATAGTAATTTATTACTTGTCGATTACACTAGAATAGAATGCAAAATTTCATAGCAGAATTTAATTGTTTTTCTAGTTTTTTTATGCAACAGTTCAAAATATACCCATATATTATGAAAGATGCTATAACTTGTCAGAGAAGCACTTTGACCTAGTATACGATTTATTGTGTATATTATTTTCCACTCGAATTATATGCATATTGCTCGATTAAAATATAATAGATGGCCCACTTGATCCGTAAATTGTTTGTATACATTTTATATTGATGTTTTCACTTTGTTTAATATATTACAAAAAAAATATGATTCCAACATAATTTTCTATATAAAATGCAAATAAAATTACTATATTTGACTGTATTACTGAATTCACCTGGTGTTTTTCATTTTACCACTAAATTTAATTATTCATGTTTTTAAACCCATTGTAGCAAAATTAAATAATCTATATGATGATAACAATATAAAATTCTACAATATATCCAATCTAAATTTATATTTCAATAATCTTTTTCATTTTGCTTTTTCTAACTACATTTTTTTATTCAAGTTTAAAATGAAAATAAAATAGACCAAATATTTTTGCAAAATTTTCCTTTAAAATACTTCTATATTAGAATATATTTTGATTAACTATTTGAATATGTTTTTTTTCTAGCACAGTATACATCATCAAAAAAGATATTTAAATGTTTTATACTTTTCAGACATTTCATATCTTCTTAAAAGGTTTTTAAGAAAACCTTTGATCTATGAGACTTAGATCTTAGCTTTATAATCGCAATTTCTCGCAATATTCATATACTATGAAGTTTTAAGCGCATTACTACGATATTATATTCATTTCTTGCATTTAAACATTTTTATATTTAAATATTAAAGTTTTTTTCTATAATCTTAACAAATGAACACATTAGACTTCTAAAAAAAAGATTGGCAAGATATTAATATTGCTACAAAACTGAAAAAGACATATAAAAAGTTATTAATAGTGTGAGAAGTATTACAAAAATAAATTTTATTTTTTTTTAAGTGTATATAATGAGCCAAACAGAATATTTTTAATTAAATCAATAAATTATAAAAAAATCTCTGAATTTACATGATTAAAGAACTGATACGTGTATTTTATTTTCAATTTATTTATAAATTGCCTTTATTAATAATTTCTATACTGCCTTTATCAATTTTATATATCTATTAAGACAGTATGAAATTTATAATTTTTTTTTGCGAAATCTCAAATATAAAAAAAAAATTCGAAACAATAAAATTTTCTTGATAAAATGAGGAAGAAAAAAAGTAATAAATTTGATTTATTAACTACTTATGTCATTCAAATTATTTTGCTCAACCTAAATTGTGTATTATCAGCAAAATGAAAAAAAAACCATGAGATAAGCCTTATTTCAGAATGATTATGGCTTATTGTTGATACTGGAAATTATCATGGGAATAAAATATTTATCGATTTTTTCTATATTTAAATTCTACGGGCATAAATAACGCGAATTAGAATATCATAATGTAACAAAACAATACGAATGAAACTTAATTTTCTATATCATACAATATTGTTTTTGGTTTTTACGATATATTATTAGGCTTTAGTATCAAGATGACGATTATTTTTTTTCTTAAAATTCGAATTTTGTTAGATGATTTTTTTTCTATATAATATGAAAATATTAAAGGCTGCAATCATCAAACACATATTGAGTAATTCGAAAAAATTTATAGCATATAAAAGTAAATTTTTATAATTTCATAAATCATATACTTGCATCATTTAAACATATATTCTGAAATGTTTCTTACCGTAATTTTATAAAACCTACAATAGAAATAACAGTTATATCAATTTTTATGATAACGAATTTTGTTCTTATTCTAAATTAGAGCTAAGCATATTTTTGTGTAAAATAATATATGAAATAGAATAAGATGCTTCGTAGATTTGTATTGGCACATCAAAAGGATTTAAGTTAAAAACCTCTTAAAAAAATACAATGAGAAATAAATTTAAAAATTTAAAAAATTACTTTTTGAATCGTATATTTTTATAGATAGTATAGGATGCACTTATACACCAGTATTTATGTGCGAAAAAAATACAAAGCTGTTTTATCGATGTTAAGTTTCAGCACAAATTGCTAAACAGATAATTTGTTTTCTACATATAAAAAAGAATTTTTTATATCTTAAGCACGAATCCTTAATATATTTTTGTCTTTTTTATATAAAATATAGAATACCAGGTTTATATATTACAAAAAAAGCTAAAACAAGATGTAATAATTTTTTTTCAATTGCTATGTTATATTTTTACCAGAACTTTGTAATCGATATTACTATTATTGTTTTTACGAAGTAAAATAGCATTATTTATTCATATACAACTTAATAGTGTAAATGTGTGCAACAGAATCATATTTTTAAAGCTTTTAAGCCACTTAAAAATCTAAATACTTGATCCTTTTTATTCTAGTCTTAGAAAAAAATCATAAAAATAATTTAAACATCTTATTTAATACCTTTGTAATCAAGAGAAAATGAATTTTGGTACTCTTTATTCATATTTTTTTTATAACAAATTCGATATTTTTAGAACAATATCGCGTGGTTAAACATAAGTTCTTAAATTCTTTCATAATATTTGCTATAAATTTTGCGTTAACATACACAAACCTATCATAAAAAAACTGGAAAACGTAAAAAACATCTGATGTGCAAAAATTTTGAATTCATTGTTAATACATATTTGATAAAGTTTCAGATCCTTTAAAACAATTTTTATAGGCACTTATTATGCTATTTTTTGTTATACTTTGGTTAATATCGAAACTTGGAAGAAAGTTGAGTAGAATATATAATACGGGTAATTAAATTGCAAAATACTGGGTATTTTATTTTATAAAAAATGTATTATCTTATATTACGCAGGAAATCCAACACATTCTAAAGCATAGAATGCCCTTACGTATAGCAAGTATTAAAGTGTATAAAATGCAAAAAAATAATTTAATAATGATTTTATGGTAAAAAAATTTATAATTCACTATGATCTTATATTTTAAATCTACAACAGATTGTGTTTTTAAGATACTGTAGTATCCCAAATATATATTAATTTATTTGAAGAAAAATGAATCTTAACAAAACCCCATGTATTCTATAGTGTTTTCAAAAATTACGTGTAAAATTGTAATATTAGGCATTAAAAAGAATATTTAGAGACTTTTTTATTTTATCAGCCGGACATGATAGTGTTTTAATAACAGAAAAATGTAGGAGATTTTTAAAGAAAAATAATTTGTCGATGTTATTTTAACTATAAACAATTTTTTTACGACATAATGACAGAATATTATGAATGTATATTATATCATCATCTAGAGACTATAACATACACAAAAAAAATGCAATTATGTAAAGAACCACAAGAAAAGTCTCTACAGAAAAAAATAATTTTAGAAAGATTGTAAATGTAAATATAAAGAAAGATGTATTTGGAATATTTCTAGTAACGCAGTATAAGTTTTGCTTGCACAAATTTAAATTTCTAGAATTCTATCAGCTCATCAAAAAAAATATATTCTGATCAACAGTATTTTAAAAATAATATATAAAAGACAAAATATTATACTGAAATTAACAGACTAGAGAAAAAATATAATATTCTAAATTTCTACAGTTAAAATTCAAACTTAGTTTGAACGTGGATTATCTTATATTTTCGTGACATTAAAATTAAATTTACATGTGAGCAGGAAAGAAAAAGAAAAAAAAAAGTTATAGTGCGCAGAAGTGAAGAAAATATGTGCCAGATAAAGTTTTTTAAAAGTAAGGTGAAATACCGAAATGTAAAATATTTTTATAAACAACTTTGTTTAATCTGTTTTACGTCTCAATACGTGTTTATGGATCTTCAAATATAAAACAAACACTTCATTCTCTCTAATATGCTTTACTGTGAAATATTGCTTTTATTCGCCTATTAATGCAGATTAATATAAAAAGCTATTTACGTAATATTAAAAAACATGAGAATGCTTGCATTTGGATATAAAATATATATATGAACCCTTTATGTTACTTATACATCTAATCCTTATTTATGGGTAGAATTTAGGCAATAAAATGTACTGACTGGAAATTTTGATTGAAGTTGTCAACAAGGCCGGTATTTATTATATGAGGGTCCGAAATAGGATGATAATATTAATATATAGATATTGAAGGAGAATTATTCAAAAAAGTAAATTACCAAATGAACATCTGTTTTGAGCATTCTCGTAAACTATCACATTATTTATGCATAATTCATCTTAAATTGTGCAAAAAAGAATTCCACTAAATATCTACAACTTATAGTAATTTGAAACAATATACGGCCTTAAAAACTAATTTCTAAGCCCCAGAATCCTCTTACATCACAATTTACATAATTAAAAATATTTCATTGTGAATGTATAATATTAAGATATACAATGTGATTTTTTAATTACACATTGTGAATATTTTCATACCTGTTGATATTTTCTTATATTACAAAAAATTGTTTGTATCATTTGATTTTTACTAAATTTACTTTACGCTAAGATATGTATTTAAATAGTCAGTTGATATATTTAAGTTTTTTTTTGCTTTAATTCATATTTCGTTTTTGTTAGACGCGCATAATATTTTCTACTGTAAAAATAAAATTTATGTAATATTTTATAAATTCATACATTTATACATTATCAAAAAAAATATTCGAATTGAAACATACTAATACGATGAAATCTTAACATGAAAGAATTTAATTTATATTTCTCGCTCTTTTTTTTAAATAAATCTATAAATTATCATTATTCAAATTTTGCGTTTAAATATTTTACGGAATATAACTAAGAAATAAAAAAAAGATCGTGACAAAGACTTCATTTCTTACCTATTTTCTTATGAAGTCAAGTTTTTCCTGATCATTTAATTTCTATTTTATTCGTAATCTAATGATATTTTCTTTTAGACCGGTACATGCATTTATACTTTCAAAAATAACACAATCCATAATTGTAATTCTATCCTTTTTTTGCTTCATTTTCTTTGATTTCTGTATTATTATTCATATATAAACAAATTATTTATTATATCTTTCTGGAAAAGGCGTTAAATTCGTGATTTATAAAACCCTTTGAAAGGTTTTCCGCTAGTGATTTTATGTAAAAGTATATTAATAAAATAAATTCAAATTTCTTCCCGAATCACCAGGGACTTTCTTTTGCTTGCTATTTGTCGATAGATTTTAATCTGTGTCATGAATAATCAATCTAATTGCTCCGACTAAATTTAATCCGAATCCACCTACACGTGTTGTCGAAAAAAAACATATTATCCTTTTTTTTTGTAATTTAATTATGTAATGTTTTTTTTTATCCCCAAAAGCTATTTTGCATCTTTTGAATTATTATATCTGATTAAGTAGAGTTTTTGATATCATTTTGATCATTTATGATAATATGAGAACCATTTTTCATTTTTTTCCACTTTTAAAATAAATAATTTTCAGTCCACTTTATGTGTCCCATCAAATATCATTCGCGATTCATTTTATATTTTTTCTCAATAAAACTTCCGAAATCGTATTGATGTCAGAATTTATATCTTCTAAAATTTCTTCCACATTTGATTCAATTTTATATGCATTCTTATTAAATTCTTAAAGTTTATTTTTCATATTTGAATTTTTCTCAAATTTACTTAGAAGAGTGTCTTTTTTATAATAAAGATTCAGTTGATTGCAAATTTTTCATAAAATAAATATTACTGCCATACAATCTTTTATGTCGATCGTATTTATCAAAATAATCCTATCTATTTTTTTTTTAAATTTGCTCTTGATAGTTATTAAAATTTTTAACTAAGAAATTATCAATCCTTTCAGGTAGCTGATAAATTATTTTTTTTATGCTTGTTCTGTGTCTTGATGATAATAATTGAATCTCTGAATACGGTTTGTTATGAATTTTTTATTATAGTGGTCATCAATATTATATTTTCACCTGTAGTGTTTTATATTCTATTCATTTTTCCTTTATTATAATTGCTTTTAAAGCTCATGGTAACTCTTTTCCTCTTTAGAATTGTCGATTACTAAATCATTTGATTATATGCATTCTACTATATTTTTTATTCTTCTAAGAATATCATACCAATTATAGCTCTCAAAATCACACTCATTTTAGTGCTCTTTCGTTGGCTTCGTTATTCACAACGAAGGGTGCCTTTTTTGATGGCTCCTCTGAATTTCTTTAAAAAATCTCGATGTGTACCATGTTGATCAGGACAATAATGTTAAAAATTGCCTACAACACCGTTTAATTATTTTAAATGGTTGTCACAGAACAACAATCCGATTATCACAATCAAAAACATCTATTTTTTGTAATTTAAATCTTATTTTTGTTTTTTATCATATGGCCTTCATCTAGAATAGCATATTGAAACTTCATAGAAGAAATTGATGAACATTGTGACTTTAAACAGAAATACCATATTAGAAATACAGGGGAAATTTTTATATTTCATTATTATTTGCTTTATATTCTTTAAATGTCAATTGTGAAGAATTACTACTCTTACAAAAGTAAAGTATCTTTTGAATTTTTTTACCATTGGCTTAAAACTGTAGATGGAGACAAAATTAAAAAACATTATATTTCTTTGAAAACGAACATTTATCCATGGAGGCGTTTATTTATAATGTTTTTCAAATCCTATCACATCGACTAAAGTGTCATTTTGCTTATTTTTGCAATGATTTTATAGCCAAAATATCAATTTTTTTCGGATTAGCAAACAAGTGTATTGTATGGATGGGATTTAATCAAAGCTTTTCGAATCATAAAGAATCTGTCGCAAACATTTAATAGCTAACATAAATAAGATTTTCCAAATCTAATGGGATTCGACTTCCAGAAGAAACTTGAGTGTGCTCTTTAACATCTTCATTTATTTTGATCTATTAATGAATCTTCTGACATATTTCCTTTCATAAATTTTTATTTTGTAGATCTTTATTTCGAAAAATATATTTATACAGTTTTGTTGCCGAAATTATATTATATTCAAGATCGAAAATTTTATCGTGTTTTGCCAGATTAAAATCAAAACCATCAAACGCATTTTTATCATTTCCCACAACAATCGATCTGACCTGTCTGATTTTCATCTTTCTAATTCTTGTTTTTCATTCTGAATTTCTAAGCTGAATCTATCGATTTGTGATTGATACCATTCATCAAGTTGAAATAGCTTTTGCTTATATCTGCAAGTATTAATATCACTGCATGAAGAATAATTTTTTGAATCTTAATTTCCTTCTTTATCTTCTAATCGGATTTAAGCTATCCTAAAACTACTTTTTGCTTAAAATCTGATTCTGCAACTTCTATTTTATACATTCTTTATTATGAGGTGTTCATCAAAATCTATAATTTAAAAATAATAAAACGCGAAAATATGAATCTATAGGCTATGGGGCATATATATGAAAATATTTTAATATGAACCAAAACATGTTGTTTTAAATTATAATATGTAATTTTTTTACTAGCTTTATATTAAAACATCATACTTAAATATATCAATTGTAGGAGTAAATACCAGTGAAAAATCAGAATTAATACATATTATGTTGTGAATCGAAAAAAAATTCATATGTACTAAAACGCAATGCTTTATTTTCAGGTTTTTTAAGCCAAAATATACATTAATTATAACCTATAATTTTTAATTTTAGTTTGAGCATCAGAGAAATTTAAGTAAACATAACTTTCGATTCACCGTATCAATAAAATACTTGTACCAATAATTTATTTTATAGGTCTTAAAAAGACAAATAATTGTTAACATTTAAGATTTATGTTAAATTTGTAAAATTATAATTTGTAACTTTATATCTCTTTTACATTTAATTAAAACATTTTTTCAGCGACATGTTTTTATCGAATAGGTTTAAAACCTTCTACTGCTATAAAAAAATTAAGTCAATCAAAAAAATCAAAAACATTATACCAATCGTGGTGACTAATTAAAATAATATTACATTATACTATTTTTTATCTTTCTTTTAATTGCAAAATTCTTTGTTAAATTAATACCGTTTATTACTTTAATTTATATTTTAATATGATTTAGCATAACTTTGATTATATCCAAGCCAGCATTATTTATTTGAAAAATGCACGTAATAAAATTATTGATTTTGAAACTAATCGTATTTTCCGTATTTGAAAGAAGTTTATATCAATATAATTTTTATTGAAATAATACTAGACTCCGGTTTGCATATTATAGAGAATATATTTGAAATTAAAATGCTAATAAATTATGCATTAAAAAAGAAAGTAAATTTTTATTCTATTTATAAAAGAAACAATTTAAAATTTTACAAGATTTAATATTTATAAAATGTAATATAAATAAAAAAAGTCCTTTCAAAACCAAATCGGATAGTCTTGAAAATATTAAAACTTATATAAGAATTGCTGTATTATGTTTTTTGATTGTATATATTTATAGTAGATCTTCAAGTGCTCTACATTTTGATATTTTCAAAAAAAAAGACAGACGATGTTGACCCCACTAATTGTGTCACCTGCAGAGAAAAATATCCCAATCATACAAGTATTAGGTTTATCACAGAGACTTGCCTTCGAGAATTGTCTTAATTGTTTCAGCGCCTCAATCATGTAATAGTTTTATAGCCAAAATCTTTCTATTGATTTGCTATGCCTAAAAAAGGTTGCTGTATTTCTTGCGGTCTGGATTTATTTTATGTATGTTCAATAATTCTTTGTTCGTATGCGTATATTTGGTTTATAGCTTCATCATACAAAATCAAGATTCTGTTTCGAATATTAACACCTCTCAACCATCGTTAATTTACTGGAATTTCCTTATATTTTTTTGTTAAAAAGACTTTTGGTGGATATTAGAACAAGATTATTTGTATAATATATTTATTATGCCAATCTTTTATTGAAATCAAATACTTAAATGTAATCACGTTCTTATATTTTAAAACTTTTTAGGTTGAGATATTTTTTAACCTTCCAGAGTTTATTCAAAGATTATCGAGTGATTTACATTTTCTCCTAAACAAATTAGGTGAATTTTCATTTAATTGGGAAAAAATTTTATAAAAAAACAATTTTGAAAAATTTTGCCAAATAAATGATTATTGCCTATATAATATACAAGATATAATAATTAAATCTAAAAAGGTGCATAAATAATTAATAAATTAGTTATCTATGAAATTTTTTAAATATCTAAAGTTTGTTATCTATCTATTTACACAGCCAAAAATTATAAAAAAATAAAAAATAACAACAGAAGATACAAAAAATGAAATATTAAAGAAAGCGAAAGTGAACTGTAAAAACTTTACAACGACAAAGTTCTAGTAAAAAACAGGATTTCTATGACGAATATGTTTTTAAAATACTAATTTACATTAATCAACAAATAAATTAGAAAAGATACTGATTTAGTAATAAATTACCTAGATTATTATCAATTCACTAAGATAACTAGTATTTGTTTTATAATTTAAATATATGCCATGTTAGACAATTCATTTGAATACTGGTTAAGATAGCTGTACTCCACAGATAATAACGATAATTATTACAAATTTTACGATGTAAAAGGTCTAGCTACAACAACTGTTTAATTATTTCAATTTATATTTTCGTAATTCTTTATGTAATTATATTTCTATTCTATTGTAAAATAATTTTTTTGATCGGATCAGATGTTGATCAAAATACTATAGGTTGAGATAAAAACCCATGAATTACTGTTGATACATAAATATATTGAAATATTGGATTTATGTAGTTAGGTTATAAACTTGATTTATGGATAATTACAACAATAAGGATCTAAAGGTGCCAACTGACATATAAGCATGGTTTTTTAAATAAAAAGTGTAAGCAAGAATAATGTCTTCGACTTCAGAAAATACCAGGGTATATGTGGAATTGTCAACCAGTCCATTTGAAATTTTTAGAATTCAGATTAATTGCAGAAAAAGGCTTTACCTAAATTCATAATTCTGGTAAATACATCATTATACTGATCATGAAACGTTGTTCAGGCCAATTTAAATAATTAAAAAGTTCTAAAAAAAGGTTTAATTCGTAATAATCATCGAATATCGATATTATTTCATGAAAAGTCATTCTTAATATTATTTGCTGGTAATTATGTTTTAATATATATGACAGCTTCAATTAAAATAATTTTTTTATCAAATAATAAATTTACAAATAAGCTTGCTCAGTCAAATATTTCCTATATAAATTATATTCAAAGTAAAATAGTCATACAAGCTTTTAAAATAATTCTTTGGGGATTCAAACCATATAATATCATATAAAATTTATCGCAGCATATTTTTAAAAGTTTTTTTTATATATTTTACTTCCACAGAATAAAACAGCAGTTTTTAACAAAACTGTTTATTTAGGGAAACATATAATTTATTTTTTGAAAGAGAAACACTGAAATTATCTTTCCATTGACTTTGATCAATATAATACGAAAAGAAATAATGAATACATATCAAATAATTCCTGTTGGATTTCATCAAAAAATATAATCATGAAAAAAAAATATTTTATTTTTTTAAAGCATTCTATCAAATACGGATAAAAAGGATTAAAATATAATTTCATGGCAAAAGTGTTATTTCAATAGATTTGAATGTTGTAAAATCTTTTTAAAGCAAATCTATTAGTATGAATTATATTTGCCCTATTATGATACATTTTGCGTGGTGTTTTTTATTTGAAACATTCATATTTAGATATTGTATTTCAAATTTAAGCTTTTGAGGTGTCAGATTACAGTGTTATAATATCTATATGAATTCATATAATTTATTTACTTAGGTTATTTTTATTACGTAACTTTAAATTCTTTCTTAAAGCTTAGCTTGATCGATGCTATGTGCAAACATCATATTATTACGCTATAAAATAGTCTCTTCTTCTCTATGTTTTTATTACGTCTTATCTTTTCAATACCATTTAGTAAATGGGTTCCCTCAATCTATAATTAAATACATGCCTCGATATTGTTTTTCACTATGAGCTATTATAATTCAAAAAACAGTTGTTTTTTTCCGAGACTTAATTTTGAAAGGAATCTATATAAGCATGGTAATGTGTACCTATATCAATGTTTTAAAATTTTTACTTTGGTTTTAAATCGAGATATAAAATATAAATAAATCATAATCTAATGCTTTCAATATCAATAATCATTTGACACGCAAATTGTCTATTTATTACGTAATAGAAAGATAGGTTATCATATTGTCGATATTTGGGAATAAAGCGTCTTACTGGTAAATTTTTGCAAAAAGTTTCATTTAAAATGATGTGTTAATGGTAAAAAAAAGATTCCGTTTGATTTATGATTAGGCGAAGAAATTTCAAATAGGTCTCAAACTGGTATTTTTAAAATATATAATTTCTGTATTTATTATATATTATTATATAAGTTCCCTCTTTGAACACATAATAGATAAGATTTCGTAAACAATGGTATTTTTTATCGACGTTTTCCCGCTCGATATTGATGGAAATCATATCTACTAGAAAAAAATAGTCCTTAAGGTTTATTAATATCATTATAATGGATATAACTTACTTGATGAGATTCAATAGCCGCTTTTAAAAATTTAATATAAATTTTTTTTGAATAAATTATAATTGCTTCTTCTTTCAAATTTTTCGTCAAAATTTTTGAAAATTATAATTTTCATTTATGTGATTTTAATTTATCCCTATCTAGAATATCAAATATAAATAAACAAACCTTTTTTATATTACATGAATGACATGAAATTAATAAAAAATTCGCTAAGCACAGTTTTTATAAAAATAGTGTTAAACAATCATAGAGGATATATAGGGGAGATAGTTTACAGCGATTGCTGGGACTTAACCCTCGCGATGTCTTCCTAGCACTAGCGGGACAAAGCCAGATAAATATGAAATTTAGTGTGACCGATATTCTGTATTTTACAAAGATAGATTGAAAGAATAGAAGTAAAGATGAAGATGAAGATGAAGATGAAGATGAAGATGAAGATGAAGATGAAGATGAAGATGAAGATGAAGATGAAGATGAAGATGAAGATGAAGATGAAGATTTCAAAGATTTCAAAGATTTAGATACATCTTTGAATCTTAAAGTAAAACTTCAGAAGTCTATAAGGAAGCCCGCAAGATAAGGCAGCAAAAACGCCTTGCAAAGCAGGCTAATGATGTGGGCGGAAAATAATATCAGAAACAGATCCTTAATGAATATATATTTAATTTGCGTCATAGTATTTATGATCTGAAATTTTATATTACCCAGCGGTAATATTTTGGCATTTCTTGGACTTAACAAAATATAGAAATAAATAAATGAAAATCATAATATTGATTATTAGAAGTATTTTATAGTAAGTATAATGATTTATCTATATTGTAATTTACACTAAATTAAAACCTAGATTTTCTAATGTTAGTATTAGAATCAATGTATTTCTAAAAATTAAATTGAAAAATTAATATCTCGTATTGAAAAAAATATGATAAAATGAAAATTGAAGAAATTTTATATTTTCAAGTTATTTCTTGATAAAAAACAGCAAAATTTAAACAATGGAAAATAAAATATACATTAAATTATACATTTACAAAATAATGGTACAATATATACACATTAAACGATTATACTATATTAAAAAAATATTTAGACTTTTAAAATTTTATGCTAGTGAATTAGAAGGATCTTTAAAATATAACGAAAAATATTAAGTACATAATTAATTTTCAATTTATAAGGTTAATTATTAAAATTAATGTTTATAAAAATGTTTGTCAAATATCTTAAAATTTATATATCCACAATTGTTTAAAAAAATATTGTTACCTTTTACTTCAAGTATTTATAGATTGATGCATTAAAAATGAATAGAAATAAAAAACAAATATATCATAAAATATCGAGTCATTTGCATTTAGACTTCAAAATTCTCGTTCAAGAATATAAAATTATATATATTTAAACTAAAAATTACCTTAGATTTTTATTATTGAATTAGTCAAAAGGATTTTTTGGCAGTAAATACAGATAATAAATCAAAAATATCGGCTTTTGTCATATAAAAATAATCATGAGTAGCTCTTAATTTAAAATACAAATGTTATGAAAAAATAAATGAAATTTTAAATGTTAGATATACATTATAACATTTGTAATAACAATTCCTATATCATATAAATCAAAACAGTATAAATTCAGAATCGCTGGTATTTTATGGTTACAGAATACACGATTAAATCATAAAATAATAATTACGTAAGCATTTCATAGTAATATACGTTTAAACTGGAAATTTTGTATATAAACGCAACTTCCTTGATCTTCCGTGCACGTAGAGTATATATACCCTTAGCTATTTTCTCCTCTCTGAAACCTTCTCTTACTACCATTATCTCGTTGTAAGTTATACTACTCAAGGATTTAAAAAATCCTAAGGTTTGTATATATGCCACAATTCGGTTAGTTACTTTGCGTTTTTTGAGTTTCTTTTATGTTATTGTGTTACACATCGTCCTAAGTGTGAAAAATATGGAAGAGTTATATCTTGCACTTGGTGTTAATGACAGACCGCATATTAGCCGATCAAACTTTTTAAATTTATTAATTTCATTTATTTTTATACTTTCAACTCTAAAGACAAAAATTTCCATGTGAGTGATGCAAATATTCTTTTTAATATTTTCTATAATATCAGGTATCACGTTTATTAATTAGATATCGGTCCGAATTCATATATCTACTTTTATCTCTGTGCATTGTATTTCATTTTTCTATATACTAGTGAAGACTTTTTTCTGTTGTTGTTTAATTCAAATTTTATTCAATACTAGCAAAAAGTATAGAAATCGATCTTTTAAGCTTTTTTCCCTGTAAAGACATAACCAAGATTTTTTTTTACATCTTATAACTAAGTATTCGACAGTTTTAAACAATCTTTGGAGTGCTGGCATCTTCCTCTTTCACCAAAAAAAAATATTTATATCCGGAATGAGAGTATACCGTATTTTTTATTTGTTTTCATGCATTTTTACTATACTCTCTTATGATGACCTTATATATTCAGAGTTGGTATATAAGTACATTGAACAGCTTTTGATATACTATTTTTTTTTTATTATACATTATAAACTCTGTACGATCCATGTAAACTCTTACGTATTTTTTTTAGAAAAAATAGATTATGGCAAGGTGTGTTGCCTCTTTAAAATTTGTGCTGTGTCGCTATCTTTGGTGATTGTACTCTTTATTGACCTAGTAATCATAGTAATTAAAAAAATATTTTTATATATTAGAAAAAATCGTGTCTAAGACTACTCTTTGGTTTCCAATTGTTTATGTGGAGTTCTTTTTTATAGCTTGGTTTAATATGTATATCATTTTTAATTTATATTCGTATAATGTCACAGTCAAGCTCATAAAAAATTTGTGCTCTAGCTTTTATAACCCTTTGTTGTGTTTGTAATTAATATATCATGTTTATATAGTGTCTACATAAAGCTGTTATCGAAAAAGTAGTTTTGCTTAAAGTTTTGACTATTTTCAATATTTCCTGTCATATTTATTTACTTGTTTCGGATTTTGTTCTTGATTTGATGTCATCTAATGCTTCTAAACATTTTATAAATTTCTTTCGACAGCATGATGCCGCATTATATTTGAGTTTTTGTTGTTAGTAGCAGATTTTGATATTTTTTTTATCTCAAGCATTTGAAAAAATTTACTTAGTTTGCCATTGGTTTTAAGTTAATTATGTGATTTAGCACAATATTACAGCTATCAACATGCAAGATGATAAGTTGTAAGTGTTTTCTTTACTATTAAATTGCCTCAGATAACTTTTTTCTTTTAATCTACAACACAGTGAATCTAATCGAAAAAAACAAATAAATCTGTGATAAGCTATTACTTTGCACTTTCTCGTTTTTTTTTCATCTTGATTATTTCTTACTTCTTGTATTTCAGCAACCAGTTTTCGTTTTTTATATTATATTATTTATACAATCATCCATTTTCATATATTAAGGTTTATAATTATTCATGATCATATAGTTTATTGTTTATTTATATTCAAACTTCGTTATTTTTAGTTGTTTGTTGTGTTCGCTTTTTTTCTCAACTTAATTCTTGCCTGTTATGTAGATTCTATACATATCTGATTGTTCCAAGTTTGTTTTACGCTTATTAGTTTTGAGATTATAGTTTTACAATATCATTTTGACTGTTTTTGTGGTATTTTTATACAGGTATCAAATGAATTAATATTTTTAAAATTTGATTTTTTAAGACGGCTTGTTTTATATATTATGCCGAAATAAAATTATTTTTAACCTCTTTTATTTTTAGCATATAGATTTTATATACTATCAAAGATATTGTGCAATATACTTTTTTTCTTTGTAAGCTGTTGTTTCTACCATAAAACCATTAGGCTTTTTTATTAGTTAGATATTTATTACTGGAATGGAATTAGTTTCTGAGATGAACAACAGACGAGATGTATTTTTTTGCTTTAATGCAATTAAAAATTATTTAGTCTAATTTGTGTTTTTGAGCTAGTTTTCTACCAAAAAATTATAATATTTTTCTCTCTGATGTTATGAGTCTGTTAAGACTCTTTAGAGTTGCCTTTTATGAATTTCGAATCTTGTATCTAAAATTTGAATTGCATTTTATTTGCTTGTTTACTTTATTTGCTGCTATATATCATATCTTATCATTGTTATTACTGATCACCATTAAAATATTATTCTTGTTTTTCTGTATTGTGTTGTTTTGTCGCATGATATTTTTAAAAATCTATATTTTTTTTTATTGTAGTTTTTAGAGAATCTCCGCGTGATATATCAGCAATAAGTTAAGTATTATGTAACTTTGCATTATGTCTTCTTTTATAACAACATAATTAAATTCTTCCGCGGCTGGTTTTTCGGCAAAATCCTTGCAAATTTGAGAACAGTCTATAAATTTAGATATATTAAACATGTTTAATGTCGTTTAATGGGTTGTGATGTGAATATTAGCTGCATCATTTTGTTCATTTATTATTTCAATTATAATCGAGCTTAAGATACTTTATAGTTCTTGGAAACTCTCTATAATAATAGTTAGCAAAACTGCTATAATTTTCAAGCTGTTTATATTTATCAGCATAATTGAAATCTCTTAACATAGAAAATTCAATCTTATTGGTGCTTTATTCCCTTCTTTTCGTTTAAGTTTCTTTTTACTTGTAGACTTGACCTCTGATCCAGTCATTATCATATATAACATTTGAAGCATCAAAAATGTTTTATGTCATACTATATGTACATTGAACATTCCATTGTGTTTTCTTATAAACCATAGTTAGCCTTATCTTTGTATTCTAACGAATAATTTATGGATTGAGTTGTGAGCCTCTTGAAATGTAAAAGACTTTTTCGGCTGGTTTCAATATGCAGAATGCTTCGAGATTGATGAGAGCTGTGGTTTTTCTGCTTGTACATAAGAATAATAGCCGAGTTGTTGGTTGAGTATACCTTTTCTGGGTTGTATTCTGAATTGTAATCTTTGTAGCTTTCCTATGCTGTTTTTAATGCATCTAATTTTTTTTATCCCATCACTGTTTCCCTTAGATAATTTTTTTATTGGAATAAAATTAGCACGGGTTATGCCTGCCTCTTTTCAAAAAAAATTCTCTGAAGTGACTCCACACATGTAGTTATTTTCAATTCAATTTTTTTTTATAGAATACAATATGATAAAATTATATTTTGGTAGTATGACAAACTTAAGATATTTATGGTTGGTAAAAAAAATTTACGAAAAAATGCATACCTTTATGGTTCACACAAAAGGAACCTAACTATGAATTCTTCTAAAGCACTAATATCAATTTCGTTTGTAAAATTTTATAAAAAAGTGAATAAAAATAGAATTAATTTAAGAATCTAATACAATATTGCAATCTAGAGTGCACAAGAATAGACGAATGAATATTAAAGAATATATTTTAATAAATTGACTTTACAACCATAATTTTCATATATCTACAGACTATGAATAATGCTTTGCTATAATACCTCTTTATACAATACTATAATTATCTAATAATGCGTGCCATTATGTAAAAATATAAAAATGGGAATCATATCAAATTCCTCCGATGTGGTTAGAAAAACAATTGAATAGTATGCTTCTGATTATTGTGTGCAATATTTTCGTACAAAGATGATATGCAAGTTTTTTCTTCATCGTTTTTATGCATGTAGTTTTCCATCAAATTTGCATTTATGTGCATATTTAAGACTATGAGACTAATTAATCATGTAAATATGCATATCATCATCAAAAGAATACCAAAAAAAAGATTAATCTAAATAATGTTTGATAAAAATACAACCTCATCCTTAATATATTTGTTTTAATTAATATGCATTATATCATTTTGAATATAAAACATGTTATAATCAGATATGACATTTCAAGCTTATTTCAAAATATGTTTTTTATCTATTTTTTATATGTTTAGTAAACTTTGCGAGTTTTATATATTAAATAGATTCTTTTTTGTCATGGAAAAGCTTGATTTCTAGTTTATTACATTCTGATATAAAATGAGCTTGACATGTATATCTGGGACTTACATAACAATAAATACACTTCATGTATTAGAATTCTTTAAATCAAAATTTTGAGAATATTTTTAACATTTATCATACTTTATATACATTTAATCTAAAATATATTATATTTTTATTATTAGGGAACAATATTTTTTTCAAAATTAATTTTTTTATGCATTAAATATCTGAAAAACAAATAAGTTTGAATTTTTAATTCGGTATCATTTTTTTATTTATTTATGTGCACTATTTTAAAAATGAAAATCATCATTAAAAATTTCGTGCATTACGCACACAAAATTAATTAGTCGATAAATATTAGATTCTTAATCATATAGATATATTATCCTTTGTTTTTCCTATTTTTTATGCTATTCTAGATCTAAGATAAATAAAAGTATTGCTAAAACTGATCTAAAGAACCACACAAAAACTTCTATTTACAAAAAAAAAGCTTTTTATCTATAAAATTTAAAATTTCTATAAAAAGATAAGAATTTAACATATTTGAATTGAATAATATTTGAATCATATAAAGAGCAATTAGCTTAAATTATTGTATTTTTGTGTTTTTTGAGAAATAAAGATTGCAATTTACTGTATCGAAAAGAAATTTGATTCATATCTTTTTGCATAAATATAAAATTGTTCAATACCATAAACTTTCACATTTTTTAAACCGTCGAATAGAAATTTTCTATAAAAGTATTTTCAAAAATTACATTTGCGTACAAAAGAAATTTATAATAAAACTATTAGATTCCACACGTAACGATTATGAACTAAGTACAATTTTTAGAAGAAACAGTATGTTTATAGAATTTATAAAAGATAGTTACAGTGTTAAAATAGTTGTATCATTCTTTTTCTCGAATAAAAATGCTCAGAAATTTTTTTATCTATATACCATAAATTAATTAAAAAATAGAATGTATTTTTTTTAATAAAATTCCAGATTCATTGTTGATACATTTCTGCTTTGTATTTTAAACATTTAATTTTTTTTTCTTAAAACTAAGTATCAAACATACAATATATAAAAAAAAATTGTGGATAAATAACGATAAAACTCAAATTATATATGGTGAATTCATGTAAATAAAAAATTAAACTTATTTATGAAAATTCATAACATGATTTTTTACATCTTTAGGTGACACATTTATATATATATAACTTTTATTTTATTCATAAGTAAATTAGATAAATGAGACGCATGTGAAGGATATGCGGATTGTATTTTTTAGATAAACCTAGATATACTCTTTATTTCACACCAAAATCATAAAACTTTCCTTGATTTATATAAATATACGTCTTTGTCTCATGTTACTCTACATAAAGCTCTTCGATTTGTTTGTATTTCAAAAACACAAAAAATATATAATCAAATACAACAGAATATAAAATAATTACTTGAATAGAACAATTTAATCGATGTATTATATTTTTATCGATATTTTACGAAAAAAATCTAAATATTTGTAACACACAAAAAAAGGGTTTTTTACGCTTTTATGTTTTTATCATGAAATTGAAATTTATACAGAATAAACGTTTCTTAATATCTATTTCACATAAAATATTTTTACATAGATACCAAAAATTACACAAAACAGTACAAATATAGAATAAAATAATGTGATATATTTTTACAATAAAAAGTATAGTCGTTTTGCTTTCTGGGTCAAATATTTTATTTTTTCTGTTTTACATTTATAAGCTGAAAAACACAAAATTATCTGTTACATAAATAGATTAGAGTCGATGTTTTAGTTTGTAAATTTGCTTTTATATTTTCATACCTCTAAAAATTCAAACCATTTTTTTTTGATTTTATAAAATCTCCACACTTTAAACTGTAAAATATTGACTTTAATGTTATTACGTATTTTTTCCACATACAAAACAAGAAATAAAAAGGCAATAAAAGTTCAACAAAATTTACGCTTATAAAAATAATTAAAATTATATTTTAACGTATGAAATATAGAGAAATATGTTATTTAGAACAAAAACACATACTTTATAAATAATAAATACCATTGTATTAGCTTAAGTAATGCCTCATGTAGATAATGTAATCAAAATATAGTAAATTTGGTATGGTCTAGTTTTTTCGGAACTTTGAACTTATATTCTTATATTTTTGTATCCATATACAAATATTATTTGCTAATCCAAAAGAATTACATTGTTTAATGATCAAAAGATCGTGAACTATAAGATTCAAAATGCTTAACCGGTCTACATTAATCATATTTTTTTTATAATTTAAACAAATTTTTCATATTATTTATTTCTGTTTCTATACGATTTTTAAACTTCTATTAGAGTTGTAATATAAATAATCTCAAAATACGCTTTTGCATAGTTCGTAAAAAAAAAATTTGAATATAAGATCTGTCATTGAATCTTACACTTGTTACGTTATTTTTGTATAATCAGTACTTTTTGACCTTTCGATTGTTTGTGATAAATGTGTCATATTCTAATAATCCGGATAAATTTTTCAATATATATTCTGCTGATATATAGTGAATGCATCATAGAGCATAACATAAATTCATATTATGTATTTAATCTTTTTTGTTTCAATCACAATAATCAATGATTCTGAGAATATATATAAAACATAATTATATTGTATATAGCATATAAATGACATACAAGTAATTGAAAGATAAGCTTGTAATTAGTAAAATATAGAAAAATGTCAGATTATAGCTTGTATTTTTACTTTCTTAATAATTATAAAATATTATCGCAGGAATGGTTGTAATGCAATATATTATAAGTTTAAAATATCACAATTTATCAGAAATACATATATTTCTAACTTTTTATTTATTAAGGAAGCGATTTTATTATTTCTCTTATTAAAATATGTTAAGAATTGATCTATAGAATCATGATTGTTAATTATTTTCCATAGAGTTTTGATAAACTTATTTTTAGGATGTATTTTTATATATATGCTCAATAGATATCTTTTTTAATTCATTAATAAAATTATGATTCTTCATAAACCTATAAAAATTGTTGAATTTCTATTTCAAAAATTTTCTATTCATATTTTGTCTATAAACTTTATATTTGAGACAGTGAATTTTGTTATTTGTAAAGATTCAAGTTTTTAATATAAAAATGCATTGTGTCGTTACACAACAATCGATATTTGCTCTTTTTACCATGATAGCTTATTATTTATTAATATTAAAAGTTAGCTAGTTTAATGGTGACAAAATCATGTGTTTTGCCATAAAAATGTGTGGAAGGTATTTAAACTGTTTATGCTATATATATAGGTTGATAGCTTGCAATTATATTTTGGTATTCGTATTATATTTTTTTTAATTTGTTAATGTATTTTTTACAATTTGCTTGCTTGTAGCTTATAAAACTCTTAAATGAATCTTTGATCTCATAATAGAACAGAATACAAATTTTTGAAGCAAATTTGATGTAGTAAATATGAAAATAAAATAGATATAAATTGCTTCAATTTATAGTCTTGGTACTCATTTTATGTGTTTTTAGGTGCATTTAGCTTATTAAATAAATTCCATGGTTTTACGATGCATAAAAAATATTGAAAATATTAGAGCTAGAAACGATCCTTTTTCGCACAATAAATTCTATCATATAAAACCAAAAGGTTTCTTGGGTTATTTTAGTGTGTTAATTATATCATTCATGCTATAATAGGCAAATAATTTTTTATCATACAACAATTGTTTCAATATAAACACAAAAATATTGATATTCATGTGTTTACAAACGATTTTATAGGCAAGAACCATATAGGCGGGCATCAAGTGCCCTTTTGTTGCTTTCATGTATAAACATCTTATATTTAGCCCTTTATATAATGTTCAATGTAGTTTAGCTTTTTTCTAATTTTTTTGCTATGATTATATAAGAATAAAATCTTAACGAGCTCTTATTTTACAATATACATATCCATGGATTAATACTTTTTCATACGGTATTACGTAAATTTGAATCACAGCTCCATATAAAATATATTTTATTACCGTTGTATACACTTTGAATATAATTAAATGCATTAAAAAACAATTACAATCGTAGCAATGCCAGATTATCACGTTTATTATAGTGTTGAAAAATAACATACTCCTTTCTGCGGCTATAACTTAACCGATTGAAATTAGACACAATTTAATATATACTTTTACATTAAGCAATTCAAAAGATGATGATTTATATTTTTTAAATATAATAAGCCTAATACTATGACACAATATTTTTCATGTATAATTTACTTTTTTATATATATAAGAATAGTTTCTTGTACTTATCCGTCTTTCTTTAGACATTAACTAAAAAAATAAAACTAAACAAAGATTTTGCAATAAAATATAAAAAGTAATTTTTTCCAGAAGAATTAGTTTTGCAAACATAAATAGGCAGCCTTTAATACCTTATAAATAAAACATATATGCCAGATATGCAAAAAAAATTATTTTTGAAGGTGTAATATTTTATAAATTTTTAAACCGTATATTACGACTTTTTTTTTGTCAAGATACAGAATACAAATCATAGAAGCGATGCAGGTTGAAGCCCTTAATATAACTTTGTGATTTTTATGATAAACAAATTATAGTAGAAACGCACAAATAATCATTTTTCCGACACTAAAATGCATTTCAAACCTAATGCTTGTATTGACTTCCTTAGAATGAATGCCTTATTTTTTAGTGTAATAAAGCTTGCTAAAATACTATTACAAATCAAATGCAGTATATAGAGGCTGGATTTGATACCCGATCCAATAACTTACAATAATTGATTATATGGTTGACTATGATCTAAAAACGATTTTAATAATTCATAAAGGTATAGGTAAATTGAAGTGGCAAGCTTAATGCATAACACAATTCATTTGCGATTTCATAAGAAATAAAATGAATTTGTTTGTACATAAACCAAAATCCTTTCTAAATGACATATGTGAGCAGATTGTAAGCCAAATATCTATGTTTAACATATTTTATCACACTATTTTCGCAGTAAAGCAAATGAGCCATAAAAATATGAAAGATATTTTTTTTTATATAATATTTAAATGTTTTTTTATGCGTAAAATAAGTTAAAAAAATCTTAGTTAAAATTTAGGATGATCAATAAACATACATAATAAAACATATTTAATGACTTTGCACCGCAAAAATGTAGAATATTAATTTAAAAGATCAAAAATTAAGTTTATTTTTTTGAATTACCTCGTATTAGAATCAAAAATTAACGGAATCTTATTTTATTAACTGAGAAACATTAAAAAAAGTATTTATTAGTTTGTTGCTTTAAAAATATGCAGAGGTTTCTGTCTTTTCTGTCAAGATATATAAAAGTATAAAATTTTATCATAATGATGTGTATGATGAAAATTTTATATAGCCAGATTAAATGGGATCCGTGAGAGTTTTAGGCGAATTTATGCATGAAGTATATTATAGATTTAAAATGACCGCATGATAAAATATAATAAACATTTTTACCCATCATTTTCTTTTACATTAATATGCAAAAATACATTTTATATATATAAGAGATGCACATTTCTAGTTTTAAGGGGGGTTTACTCAGATCTATGCAGTTATTTAAATCCGGGATTTGATCTTCTTATTCTAATTTTAACTGGAAGTGTTTGAAATGCCTTTTCTAAATGCTTTTTTTACACACAAAAACCAAAAGAAAATGAATAATATTGCATAATTTATAACTTAGCATATAGTCTTGATTTATTGATAGACAAGTAAACTAAATTTTGATGAATTTCTTGTAAAAATTATTTTTTCACAATATTCTTAATTGTTTAAGATTGAAGGTGTTACAAATATATTTTCCTGCGCAATCAGGCAGCAATTTATTTATCAGTCGGTGTTTCATTTAAATTCTAGATAAAGTATTATAAAATCTGTTTTGAAAACAAAAAATATATAGAAACAATAAAAACCAATCTTATTACTGCAATAATAGCCTTTTTAAATGTATAATATAGTATTATCGATGGCAAATATCTAATTAGAAACAGAGATAATATATATTAAACGTTATATATACACATATAATAAACAGAAGAAAAAAAAATCGCAAATATACATATAATATTGCGATAAACGAGTTTTATTCAATTTTTTTAATAAAGTAAAATTATGGGGTTGAACAAAATGAAAATGAATTAGAATTAGAATTAGATTATATAATTGAATTTGATACATTCAATAGTTTTCCATGTGACGGTGAATATTAAATATTTGTACAAATAAATTTATTTCTCATCTTTAAGAGTGACATTTTGTGCCTCTTCACTTTCTTTGTAATTTTTTTCGCGAGCTTAAACAACTCTCATCATCGGGCTTTAGATAGTTGCAATTTTTCTCTTCTATTGCCCGTATAATATCCAAAATGTTTTATTTCAACCTCATGCACATAAGCACATATGTGGAGCTGGATTCTAAGTCGGTGGCAGAATCCGTTGTAATAATTTGTTGATGCTTAAAAATATATTCTATATAGTGTAATTTAGTATATAATTTATTTGAATATTTTATAAAAATTATTCTGCTCATGTTTCCTGTGTATAAATATGTTGAAATTTATATGTACAAATTAATGCTCAGAAATCCATGAAGAAGTATCTGAAAAATGAAAATATATCAATGTTTATATCTAATTGAAGTATGATCGTCAGTAAAAAAAACCATAAAATTATAATATTCTAAATTACTTGTTGATATATATTTTTTAGATGTTGACGCAAAATCTGAATGAGAATCAGTTTTATCTAAAATACCATTATTTTTTATGCTATCATATGTAAAAGGTTTTGTTGGTAATTCTATTCTAATACGATGTTAACCTTTAAAATTGATCGATTTTAGTGTTTTTTTTTGATTATATAATAAAAAGAATACATCAATTTTATACTAAACAAAGCTAATAAACAAAAATGAAAATATTTTTATAACAAATATTAGTGATTTGTATAAATAATAAAAATACGATGATATTTTTATTTTTGCTAATGATTTACAGAATTCGCAAACAAAAAAGGTTCAAAGATGTAATAAAACAAAGTCTTGTGTGAATATTACAGATAAAAGAAAAAAACTAATATTGTTATAAACATGTAAACGTTTTAGTTTTAACTACTTAATCATTACCATAAAGCTTAAATATATTCATTTGTGATCTTACTACTATATAATAATAAAAATATCGCGGAATATACGATTATTAAAATCTTGAATATTATTTATAGTCTAAATCCTATGTTTCAACTTAAAATTGTAACGCTATTTTTTTTGTCAGACTAATGGTCTTTTATATTTATGTAGAAATCTTTGTTATATATATTAATTTCTCATATAAGCTAAAAGGTATTTTTACCTTTTTACATTGTTAATTTAGGGTTAAATTGATTTTTAATATTAAATTTAATCCTATAATATCATATAACGTAGAAATTTTAACTGTTTATGCCAAAACATGATTTTTGTGAAGGTAATGGAAACTAATTACAAACTAAATCTTTATTTTATATAAAATTATAAATAAAAACCATGTTTAGATTTTCTATTTACAAATGATTTTTTAGTATAAATAGGAATTTATGCATTAGAACAATGGACTTATCTAAAAAATTTCAATTAAATTTAAATTTGATAACCTTTTTATTCAGAATTCTAATTCATATTTTGTAATCCAAAAATAATTTATATGTATAATAGCATTTAAGAACCTAAAAAACCTTCTTACTTTAGAAAATGTTTTAAATGAAAAGAAAATATAGGCACTATGTATACTTTATGTATCTAAATCTTTTTATATCGATTCTAAATTTTAAAAACGTTTTTAAAAACACATATATTGAATTTTTATTTATACATAACTAAGTAAATCTAAAGAATGATATGACGTAAGACCAATAAAAAGTAACAAATTATTATTTATGTGATTATAGTTGAAATATGTCGCTAAAATCGAAAATTGCATAGTATAATACGGTTTAGTACTAAAACTAAGTTGATGTTTGTATGTGGTCAATTATGATACTTCCAATAACAAATAAAATAGAGAAATCTTATTTTAATTTAGATTTCTTGGAATATATATATAAATATGATGAAATTATGCACATTTTATAATATTCCAATATAATAAATCAAATTTTATGATACTATGGCATAATACTAAACCAGAGTTCATACAGAATTACTATGACACCTTAAGGTTATAATTTAAATGAAAAACAAGCGTTTTATATGCAGTTTTATATTCTTTTTATATGAAAATTTTTTACATTACATGTGTTTTTTTAAAAAAAATTCATAATTTATATTAGATTCTCTAAAAAATAGTATATTTTTATTTTTGTAAAATAATTTGAACACTAAAATGATGATAGTATAAAATATTTTTATTCGATAATAATTTAAATGTATATGTAGTTATTATTTTTATTGCTAGATAATTATTTTAAGACCTTAATACCCTTTTATGTACACTGCACTTAACATCATTCTTTTCGCATATTAGAAAGTTAATTAAAAGAACTATTTTGTGTTTAAATATACTTCGGTGCTTTTAATTGAGGATAGTATATATGAGTGATGATTTATTTTTTGGGTTTTATAAATTATACAACATTTATTATTAAGATATGTATTCATTTTTTATATATTTCGTTTATTGTGATTCTTATTGTTACTATTTAAATTATAATTGCTTGATTTGTTATTTATGTTAGGTTTAACATAAAATATTTGAATTAGAATATACGTTGCTTTCAAATTATTTTAAATCAAATCATCAAATATTTTTTTAGCCACCGTAATTAAAAGGAATGCAGAAAAGTACAAGAGGCGAGATTTCAGATAAAATAGTCTATAAATTGTCATAAAACGGACATTAGAACCTTGAATCAAATATATATAATGTTTTGAAAACTAAAAACAAGTCTTATATCACGCACGAAGTTTTAGGAAAATAGATACCTTTAATATTGATCATTGGATATAAGAGTTTTAAATTTAGACGCGTAAAAGATTCCAATGATAGCCATAAAGTTTTTTGTAAGATTTATTTCTGATCAATAAGTTATTTAAATTTTTAAAAAGGCGTAATAACAAAATAATTGACATATATTTTTCTTGAAGATAATGATGAACACAACGAATAGAACTGTGATTATTAGAGTTAGAGAAGCAATATATGCGATGGATAATATAAGTATAAACTCTAACAATATGAATTTATCGGAAATATTCGAAAAAACACACAGAGCTCATTATAGAACCATACAAATAGAATTGTTTACTTTATAAGAACCAAGAAAATCTGATGTACTAAAATATCTGGAACTTTAATATAGCTATATAACGTTTGCAATGATGGTATAATCAATTGCATACATTTATGTGTGTGTTATTTTTAGATTTTCAAAAATTCATCTGAAAAACTTACTTTTAAAAATTTACGTTTTCGGCACATGAAATTAAACATTTCAATCGAAAGAGGATAGAGTATGAAGAAAGCCTTGCACAAAATTTAGAAATATATTGAAAAAGGTAAGATAATTTAATTAAGATTAAATACAAAGAAAAGTTGTGAGGTCTTCCAATAATATAAAAGTTAAAATAAACTTGTTACACGCCTCAAAAAAATGAAATGGGATTAAGTGAATCTCATATATAAAAATTATCTAAACATCAATATGGTAGCAACAAAATTTTAGTTCAGAGTAAAAAAATCGGAAAATTATATATATCGCACTGTAGTAACTCAATTATAATAAAAGCTGACAGAAATATCGATTCGGAAATTCGGGATTGAATGTCTTGGTTAATGTCAATAATCGGCAGATAAATTAAAGCACAGCAAAATCAAATCACAATAAACATGTGTGAAATTATCTTTATCCAATAAAGAGTTCTTCAACAGGGTAAAAAAACACCAAAGCATATGATACCAAATAAAACAAAATGTTCAGAAATTACAGATAAAAAACCACATATCAACATCCCATGCTTTATTTTATAGCTTCAACCATTGACGTTAAAAAACATAAATGAATTCTTTCTATTCTTGCATAAATTTTCCAGATTCAAAAAAAATATAATTAATCCCTAATATATTTATTTCCTACATATTAAAATATACGGCCATATCATTTACGCGTATTTTGTCATTTTCTGGTAAATTTTGAATATTTATTTATTTCTTATTTTATATCCTTCAAAATTATACAATCCTCTAAGTCAAGTGCCATCATGAACGCATACTTAATGGCGAGTACAGCCTAAAAAACCAAATCCGACGAATAAAGCATAAAAGATACGTATTTGTTTATTTGAAAGTCTTATAAAATGTATATTTTGGCTATCCAAACCAATACATCTAAGATATGAATACAGAATTTGGCCTGTTTAGATGATCTTTTTATTTCACACCTAATCTCTATGATTTTGTTTAAAATTTACTAAAAATTAGAGAGCATATAAGATGTATTAATCGTGTAGGAACTGGTTGGCGCTATCTTTATTGTGGATAAAAAAGAAACGATTTTATATGAATAAACCGATGCCTCTACATCATAAAATATAACTTTTCACGTATATTAGAATAGAATAACATTGATCTTGACTTTTTGTGCTAAAAAGAAAAGAGACCCGTACTAGGTTTAGATACATTACTTTCTAATTTACAAGTGCCGCATAAAAATGATATATTGCGTAAAAAATTAAAAGTGAACAAAAAGAAACCTTAGCTATCATATAGAGTACTTATACTTAAGAGAATCGATGCCAAACACAAAGCATTGGGATTGATAAAAACGCTCAATCTTTAACATTATAGCGTTGAATACGTCGGAGAAATGGTCAAATAATGCATGTTTAATGTATAAAATACAACAGTTACTGTGGCTATTTTAAGCTTTTAATATTACTAAACATAACAAATCCAGGACAAAATTTTTTAATAATTGAAAATTCAAAGCCTATGTAAAACACACATAGCGAAATAATAATTAAAAAATCCAAAAATTGATGATTTGGATTTTTCTGTTTATGAAAGAAAAGTAAAAAATTAATATTTACCTAATGTTTATATAAAGGGGGAAAAAAATACCATCTAGGGTAGGCCTAGGGCTTAGGGTTTAGGGGGGACATTCCAAAGGGGACATTCCAAAGGGGACATTTCCAAAGGGGACATTCCAAAGGGGACATCCAAAGGGGACATTTTCAAAGGGGACATCCAAAGGGGACACTAATAGTCGCATGCGATATTGTAACCCTTGTACCATGCTATATATATGAAATTATCATTTTACCTGGTATTTCTATAATAAGAAATATTTTATACTAATATCAGGTATATATTACCATCAGACTAAAATATTTTCATTTCCCAGTAATTATATACAAAATATATTTTTTCTAGATTTTTTTATGAGTACCAGTATACATTTTTTATTTTTATTTTTTATTTTTTTATATTTCTATTTTCCTAAAAGGGAAAAATAAAGATAATTGTTTTTTAGTACTATATTTTCTACAGGAGTTAACATAAAGGGGGAAAAAAATACCATCTAGGGTAGGCCTAGGGCTTAGGGTTTAGGGGGGACATTCCAAAGGGGACATTCCAAAGGGGACATTTCCAAAGGGGACATTCCAAAGGGGACATCCAAAGGGGACATTTTCAAAGGGGACATCCAAAGGGGACACTAATAGTCGCATGCGATATTGTAACCCTTGTACCATGCTATATATATGAAATTATCATTTTACCTGGTATTTCTATAATAAGAAATATTTTATACTAATATCAGGTATATATTACCATCAGACTAAAATATTTTCATTTCCCAGTAATTATATACAAAATATATTTTTTCTAGATTTTTTTATGAGTACCAGTATACATTTTTTATTTTTATTTTTTATTTTTTTATATTTCTATTTTCCTAAAAGGGAAAAATAAAGATAATTGTTTTTTAGTACTATATTTTCTACAGGAGTTAACATAAAGGGGGAAAAAAAAATCTGAACGGGTAAGGGAAGGGAACGGGTAGGGGTTTAAAAAATAAGGAGGGAAAAAAATATGACCTAGGGCTTAGGATTCATTATGGACATTCCTAAGGGACACTAATAGTCGCATGCACAATTGTACCCCTTCTAGAATATTCCTAGAATATTGTACACTATTGACATTATGATTTTACCTGGTATTTCCATAATAAGAAATATTTTATACTAATATCAGGTATATATTACCATCAGACTAAAATATTTTCATTTCCCAGTAATTATATACAAAATATATTTTTTCTAGATTTTTTTATAAAGGGGGAAAAAAATACCATCTAGGGTAGGCCTAGGGCTTAGGGTTTAGGGGGGACATTCCAAAGGGGACATTCCAAAGGGGACATTTCCAAAGGGGACATTCCAAAGGGGACATCCAAAGGGGACATTTTCAAAGGGGACATCCAAAGGGGACACTAATAGTCGCATGCGATATTGTAACCCTTGTACCATGCTATATATTCATGAAATTATCATTTTACCTGGTATTTCTATAATAAGAAATATTTTATACTAATATCAGGTATATATATACTAATATCAGGTATATATTACCATCTGACTAAAATATTTTCATTTCCCAGTAATTATATACAAAATATATTTTTTCTAGATTTTTTTATGAGTACCAGTATACATTTTTTATTTTTATTTTTTATTTTTTTATATTTCTATTTTCCTAAAAGGGAAAAATAAAGATAATTGTTTTTTAGTACTATATTTTCAAGGAAGTTCACATAAAGGGGGAAAAAAATACCATCTAGGGTAGGCCTAGGGCTTAGGGTTTAGGGGGGACATTCCAAAGGGGACATTCCAAAGGGGACATTTCCAAAGGGGACATTCCAAAGGGGACATCCAAAGGGGACATTTTCAAAGGGGACATCCAAAGGGGACACTAATAGTCGCATGCGATATTGTAACCCTTGTACCATGCTATATATTCATGAAATTATCATTTTACCTGGTATTTCTATAATAAGAAATATTTTATACTAATATCAGGTATATATATACTAATATCAGGTATATATTACCATCTGACTAAAATATTTTCATTTCCCAGTAATTATATACAAAATATATTTTTTCTAGATTTTTTTATGAGTACCAGTATACATTTTTTATTTTTATTTTTTATTTTTTTATATTTCTATTTTCCTAAAAGGGAAAAATAAAGATAATTGTTTTTTAGTACTATATTTTCAAGGAAGTTCACATAAAGGGGGAAAAAAATACCATCTAGGGTAGGCCTAGGGCTTAGGGTTTAGGGGGGACATTCCAAAGGGGACATTCCAAAGGGGACATTTCCAAAGGGGACATTCCAAAGGGGACATCCAAAGGGGACATTTTCAAAGGGGACATCCAAAGGGGACACTAATAGTCGCATGCGATATTGTAACCCTTGTACCATGCTATATATTCATGAAATTATCATTTTACCTGGTATTTCTATAATAAGAAATATTTTATACTAATATCAGGTATATATATACTAATATCAGGTATATATTACCATCTGACTAAAATATTTTCATTTCCCAGTAATTATATACAAAATATATTTTTTCTAGATTTTTTTATGAGTACCAGTATACATTTTTTATTTTTATTTTTTATTTTTTTATATTTCTATTTTCCTAAAAGGGAAAAATAAAGATAATTGTTTTTTAGTACTATATTTTCAAGGAAGTTCACATAAAGGGGGAAAAAAATACCATCTAGGGTAGGCCTAGGGCTTAGGGTTTAGGGGGGACATTCCAAAGGGGACATTTCCAAAGGGGACATTCCAAAGGGGACATCCAAAGGGGACATTTTCAAAGGGGACATCCAAAGGGGACACTAATAGTCGCATGCGATATTGTAACCCTTGTACCATGCTATATATTCATGAAATTATCATTTTACCTGGTATTTCTATAATAAGAAATATTTTATACTAATATCAGGTATATATTACCATCTGACTAAAATATTTTCATTGTTCAGTAATTATATACAAAATATATTTTTTCTAGATTTTTTTATGATTACCAGTATACATTTTTTATTTTTTTTTTTATTTTTTTATATTTCTATTTTCCTAAAAGGGAAAAATAAAGATAATTGTTTTTTAGTACTATATTTTCAAGGAAGTTCACATAAAGGGGGAAAAAAATACCATCTAGGGTAGGCCTAGGGCTTAGGGTTTAGGGGGGACATTCCAAAGGGGACATTCCAAAGGGGACATTTCCAAAGGGGACATTCCAAAGGGGACATCCAAAGGGGACATTTTCAAAGGGGACATCCAAAGGGGACACTAATAGTCGCATGCGATATTGTAACCCTTGTACCATGCTATATATTCATGAAATTATCATTTTACCTGGTATTTCTATAATAAGAAATATTTTATACTAATATCAGGTATATATTACCATCTGACTAAAATATTTTCATTTCCCAGTAATTATATACAAAATATATTTTTTCTAGATTTTTTTATGATTACCAGTATACATTTTTTATTTTTTTTTTTATTTTTTTATATTTCTATTTTCCTAAAAGGGAAAAATAAAGATAATTGTTTTTTAGTACTATATTTTCAAGGAAGTTCACATAAAGGGGGAAAAAAATACCATCTAGGGTAGGCCTAGGGCTTAGGGTTTAGGGGGGACATTCCAAAGGGGACATTCCAAAGGGGACATTTCCAAAGGGGACATTCCAAAGGGGACATCCAAAGGGGACATTTTCAAAGGGGACATCCAAAGGGGACACTAATAGTCGCATGCGATATTGTAACCCTTGTACCATGCTATATATATGAAATTATCATTTTACCTGGTATTTCTATAATAAGAAATATTTTATACTAATATCAGGTATATATTACCATCAGACTAAAATATTTTCATTTCCCAGTAATTATATACAAAATATATTTTTTCTAGATTTTTTTATGAGTACCAGTATACATTTTTTATAAAGGGGGAAAAAAATACCATCTAGGGTAGGCCTAGGGCTTAGGGTTTAGAAGGGACACTTTTCAAGGGACACTTTTTTTATTAGTACAATTTCAAGGGACACTTTTTTTATTAGTACAATTTCAAGGGACACTTTTTTTATTAGCGTCAATTTCAAGGGACACTTTTTTTATTAGCGTCAATTTCAAGGGACACTTTTTTTATTAGGGACACTAATAGTCGCGTGCACAATTGTATCCCTTGTACCATGCTATATATTCTTGAAATTATCATTTTACCTGGTATTTCTATAATAAGAAATATTTTATACTAATATCAGGTATATATTACCATCTGACTAAAATATTTTCATTTCCCAGTAATTATATACAAAATATATTTTTTCTAGATTTTTTTATGAGTACCAGTATACATTTTTTATTTTTATTTTTTATTTTTTTATATTTCTATTTTCCTAAAAGGGAAAAATCAAGATAATTGTTTTTTAGTACTATATTTTCAAGGAAGTTCACATAAAGGGGGAAAAAAATACCATCTAGGGTAGGCCTAGGGCTTAGGGTTTAGAAGGGACACTTTTCAAGGGACACTTTTTTTATTAGTACAATTTCAAGGGACACTTTTTTTATTAGTACAATTTCAAGGGACACTTTTTTTATTAGCGTCAATTTCAAGGGACACTTTTTTTATTAGCGTCAATTTCAAGGGACACTTTTTTTATTAGGGACACTAATAGTCGCGTGCACAATTGTATCCCTTGTACCATGCTATATATTCTTGAAATTATCATTTTACCTGGTATTTCTATAATAAGAAATATTTTATACTAATATCAGGTATATATTACCATCTGACTAAAATATTTTCATTTCCCAGTAATTATATACAAAATATATTTTTTCTAGATTTTTTTATGAGTACCAGTATACATTTTTTATTTTTATTTTTTATTTTTTTATATTTCTATTTTCCTAAAAGGGAAAAATCAAGATAATTGTTTTTTAGTACTATATTTTCAAGGAAGTTCACATAAAGGGGGAAAAAAATACCATCTAGGGTAGGCCTAGGGCTTAGGGTTTAGAAGGGACACTTTTCAAGGGACACTTTTTTTATTAGTACAATTTCAAGGGACACTTTTTTTATTAGTACAATTTCAAGGGACACTTTTTTTATTAGCGTCAATTTCAAGGGACACTTTTTTTATTAGCGTCAATTTCAAGGGACACTTTTTTTATTAGGGACACTAATAGTCGCGTGCACAATTGTATCCCTTGTACCATGCTATATATTCTTGAAATTATCATTTTACCTGGTATTTCTATAATAAGAAATATTTTATACTAATATCAGGTATATATTACCATCTGACTAAAATATTTTCATTTCCCAGTAATTATATACAAAATATATTTTTTCTAGATTTTTTTATGAGTACCAGTATACATTTTTTATTTTTATTTTTTATTTTTTTATATTTCTATTTTCCTAAAAGGGAAAAATCAAGATAATTGTTTTTTAGTACTATATTTTCAAGGAAGTTCACATAAAGGGGGAAAAAAATACCATCTAGGGTAGGCCTAGGGCTTAGGGTTTAGAAGGGACACTTTTCAAGGGACACTTTTTTTATTAGTACAATTTCAAGGGACACTTTTTTTATTAGTACAATTTCAAGGGACACTTTTTTTATTAGCGTCAATTTCAAGGGACACTTTTTTTATTAGCGTCAATTTCAAGGGACACTTTTTTTATTAGGGACACTAATAGTCGCGTGCACAATTGTATCCCTTGTACCATGCTATATATTCTTGAAATTATCATTTTACCTGGTATTTCTATAATAAGAAATATTTTATACTAATATCAGGTATATATTACCATCTGACTAAAATATTTTCATTTCCCAGTAATTATATACAAAATATATTTTTTCTAGATTTTTTTATGAGTACCAGTATACATTTTTTATTTTTATTTTTTATTTTTTTATATTTCTATTTTCCTAAAAGGGAAAAATCAAGATAATTGTTTTTTAGTACTATATTTTCAAGGAAGTTCACATAAAGGGGGAAAAAAATACCATCTAGGGTAGGCCTAGGGCTTAGGGTTTAGAAGGGACACTTTTCAAGGGACACTTTTTTTATTAGTACAATTTCAAGGGACACTTTTTTTATTAGTACAATTTCAAGGGACACTTTTTTTATTAGCGTCAATTTCAAGGGACACTTTTTTTATTAGCGTCAATTTCAAGGGACACTTTTTTTATTAGGGACACTAATAGTCGCGTGCACAATTGTATCCCTTGTACCATGCTATATATTCTTGAAATTATCATTTTACCTGGTATTTCTATAATAAGAAATATTTTATACTAATATCAGGTATATATTACCATCTGACTAAAATATTTTCATTTCCCAGTAATTATATACAAAATATATTTTTTCTAGATTTTTTTATGAGTACCAGTATACATTTTTTATTTTTATTTTTTATTTTTTTATATTTCTATTTTCCTAAAAGGGAAAAATCAAGATAATTGTTTTTTAGTACTATATTTTCAAGGAAGTTCACATAAAGGGACAAAAAAAGACAAATTCGGGTTGGGGTAGGTGTTAGGGTTTAGGGTTTAGGGTAGATGTCATACGGGCTATTTTTATCGCATGCGAGAACGGTCATATTGGCAATTGTCATACTGGCAAATGTCATACGGGCTATTTTTATCGCATGCGAGAACGGTCATATTGGCAATTGTCATACTGGCAAATGTCATACGGGCTTTTTTTATCGCATGCGTGAACGGTCATATTGGCAATTGTCATACGGGCTTTTTTTATCGCATGCGAGAACGGTCATATTGGCAAATGTCATATTGGCAAATGTCACACTGGCAAATGTCATACGGGCTTTTTTTATCGCATGCGATAACGGTCATATTGGCAAATGTCATACGGGCTTTTTTTATCGCATGCGAGAACGGTCATATTGGCAAATGTCATATTGGCAAATGTCATACTGGCAAATGTCATACGGGCTTTTTTTATCGCATGCGTGAACGGTCATATTGGCAATTGTCATACGGGCTTTTTTTATCGCATGCGAGAACGGTCATATTGGCAAATGTCATACGGGCTTTTTTTATCGCATGCGTGAACGGTCATATTGGCAAATGTCATATTGGCAAATGTCATACTGGCAAATGTCATACGGGCTTTTTTTATCGCATGCGATAACGGTCATATTGGCAAATGTCATACGGGCTTTTTTTATCGCATGCGAGAACGGTCATATTGGCAAATGTCATATTGGCAAATGTCATACTGGCAAATGTCATACGGGCTTTTTTTATCGCATGCGTGAACGGTCATATTGGCAATTGTCATACGGGCTTTTTTTATCGCATGCGAGAACGGTCATATTGGCAAATGTCATATTGGCAAATGTCACACTGGCAAATGTCATACGGGCTTTTTTTATCGCATGCGATAACGGTCATATTGGCAAATGTCATACGGGCTTTTTTTATCGCATGCGAGAACGGTCATATTGGCAAATGTCATATTGGCAAATGTCATACTGGCAAATGTCATACGGGCTTTTTTTATCGCATGCGTGAACGGTCATATTGGCAAATGTCATATTGGCAAATGTCATACTGGCAAATGTCATACGGGCTTTTTTTATCGCATGCGAGAACGGTCATATTGGCAAATGTCATATTGGCAAATGTCATACTGGCAAATGTCATACGGGCTTTTTTTATCGCATGCGATAACGGTCATATTGGCAATTGTCATACGGGCTTTTTTTATCGCATGCGAGAACGGTCATATTGGCAAATGTCATATTGGCAAATGTCATACTGGCAAATGTCATACGGGCTTTTTTTATCGCATGCGATAACGGTCATATTGGCAATTGTCATACGGGCTTTTTTTATCGCATGCGAGAACGGTCATATTGGCAAATGTCATACGGGCTTTTTTTATCGCATGCGATAACGGTCATATTGGCAAATGTCATACGGGCTTTTTTTATCGCATGCGAGAACGGTCATATTGGCAAATGTCATACGGGCTTTTTTTATCGCATGCACAAACGGTCATACTGGCCAGCGAAATTTAATCACTATAAAAAATAGCAATCTAATAATATATCCTATACCTGAATATACGATAAAAAAAATGGGACTTAAAGACTAAAAAGGTATTTGTTAGGCTGGCATCCGTAAGTGTTAGTTTTTTAATCACTTTTGGAGATAAAAAGTGACTCTAGTGACGCTCTAAATATTGTAAAATTAGCGTCTTTAGCAAATTTATAGATCTTTCACTCAAGTTATATTGTAATTTATAAGAAACTAGTTACCGTCGTAACTTGTGACTCTAGTAATCGATGACACATGTTTTTTATTTTCGACTAAATAAATTTGCTATCTCTATTCTGATAAAGTTTCTTTTTACTACTTAACTTTGTATTTCTTAAGTATTATGCTACTTTGTACCTTTTGACGCTAGTGCTCGATCACTCTTTTTTTTTATTTTTGACTATCTTAAAATTAATGCCTCTCTTGACTCTAGTGAATTTAGTTAAGTAAAAAAAATATATATATCGATTTAACATAGATATAATGATTAGAATTCAAGTTATTTTAGTTGAAAAAAATTATTGTAAAGAATGATAATGTAGAATCTAACATTTGCTTTTAATAAAAATCGTTTTTTATATGTAAAAATATACTATTAAAGCAAAAAATATGAATAAAAAAATTGCTCTAGAAACATTCATTTATTGATATTATAAACAAGACAAGAACCTAGCTCATTTATAAAATTTCAGATCTTAAAAATTTAATAGCTTTAAATAAATTCTCACGATTAATGTATAAAAGGTGGAAAAAATTATGCGATAAAATACAAGAAAATAAAAATACATCGAATATATAATGTTTATGATAATCATATATAAAAATTGTTTTTCCATATTACTATTCTAAATACTATTTAATGTATGGTCAAAAATAAATAAATATTTAAAAACAGTATTTTATATTTTAATAGAAATTGATAACTAAAGTATTTAAACGTTCATTTAATTCACTTATTTCCTCATTGAATATAAAAATTATAGCCAGAAAAGACACAGCAACAATATATAATATATAAACTGGCGTGAATTATCCTCTAAATATTTCCATTAGAATCAATTCAAATCTAATAAAATATAATGATTTTATTTTTATTTCATTATTTTATCCCAATAAATTATATATGTTACATTTAATTTACTTATTTTTTCTACATATTTATTATATTCATAACAATCAAAAACACTTTAATCTATAATTTTATGTTTATATACATATGTTTAGACACTTTCCTTCGATACAAACCAAAATATTTTTAAATTATCCTTTTATTTTATTTTTAGTCACAAATGTATGCCTTAATACACATAATAATTCAAACAGAAATATGTACATGTTTGTGTTTCGAAACATACTAAAAAAATATCATAGATGGAAATCTACCATATTATTTATTTTCTGTTATTATAGATAAATAAACACAATTAATGGCGAATTAAATTAATAAATCTTTTTTTTAAAATTTTATAAAACTAACATCTATTAATTCCTACGTATAAAATTAAAATCAATTTTTTATTTAATATTTTATAGAAAAAATAAACTGTTTTATGAATCTAGTAAAATAAAGATACTTCGTATGAAAACTTTTATTGAAATCTACAAACTTTATATAATATTTACAATTAGAAAACAATCTATTAAAAGATATCTTTTAAACAATAATACAAATAAAATATTAAATTATAATTTTTTAGAAGCCAAACTTATTATCTATGAATTAAATCAATTAGGAATTGCAATTTAGCAAAAATTCTTTATAAAAGTTTAGAAATGCTATAAATGTATTTAATAATAATGTAGAAATATATACAATACAAATAAAAAATTAAATAACAAATATTTATTAAATTATTAAGAAGTGATTTAGATATATATGAAAAGGGGATAATCAGAGAATAAATATAATAGGACGTAAATTACAAGAAACATAGTATATATTATGATAAAATTATTAGAAGAAAAAAAATATATAGGTTAAATTTCAATTTATTATTAAATATTTCCCAAAAAAAGTTCCGAAAAAAAAAATGCAAGGCCTTCGGCGTAACTTTAAAAAAACCGATTTTTTTTTCTATTCTTGGCCGCAGCCGAACTTCTTTTTCTCCACCAGAGCTTTTCGTTCATTTTTTAAAATTTTCCTGGCGAGAGGACCTTAATCTCCCGCCAATGCCATCCTCCAAGCAGCAGAAAAGTTTTTATGGGGGCATTAACCCTATCGATAACAATCAGCGGAATGATTGTCCGATTTCTTCTCGGTATTCTGCATCCCGAGAAGATTCATGTCGGGGCAGGATTTTAACAAACATATACCAAATTAGAAAAGCAAAAAAAATGAACGAAATCATAATTTCTTTAGATAAGATGATCAAAGCAGTATGATTTAAAAAATTTGTTATGGTAAATGCATTATTTTGTTTTAAAAAAGCTTTATCGATAAATAAAATAAAAATTTGGCGTTAAATTAAATATAAAGTATGGATTAGCTATAACTTTTGTGAAAATCTTTAGCAGCTAAGTTATAAACAACAATCAGCTGTTCTCTTATTGTTTCGATGTATAAATTTAAAGAAACTAAACTTATTATTAATATTTATACATATTTACAGAATAAAAGAATACAAAGGCAAATATAAAATATTAAACTATGCCATATTTTTTACGAGATCTTAATTTTATATATTTTTTTTCATTAGCACGAGTTTGTTAAGCGGGACATAGGACAAGTTTTGAAGGAGAAAAAAATATAATGGCAAATAAAAACATTAAATGTATTTAGAAATTGTCTTCAAACTTGATATATACACTAGTAACTACTAAAATAATTCAAAAAATCGCAATATATATAATGGTATAGTATAGGTTCTCAGAACAGACGTTATTAAGCAAAAAACAGTAAATTTATATACTCCTGTAACTATATCTATCCTAAAAAATATAAAATACTTTGAAAAGACATAAGAAACAAATAATCATAGATACAGTTAATTGAAATTGATTCTTTTTCTATAGCTATCAGACAAATTGAACATCATTTTTATGCCAATCTGAGTATTTATATGCAGCAAAAAATCTTTATATAAGTATAATAAAGGACAAAAGGTTGTTTTTGAATATTTAATACTCCATATCAATCTTTTTTCTTTAACTAAAGGACTTATTAATTACCACCTATACGGTTATTTGTGCAACTATACGCGCCTCAAAATGCAAATTTTATATGTTATCTTTTATTAAAAAGTATTATGATCAATTTACTAAAAATATTTTATTTCTTGGATCTTTGTTTTAAACTTACCTCTACTATTATATTTTTTTCCGCAGAAATAAATGAACAAAAAGAGTTTTATTTTGCCATAAAATACTTAATAAAAGTTAGATGGATAACATGGTTGTAAAAGATGTTGATTAAGTTGTATTTTAGACAATAAAAATGACAAAAAAAACGCATAGAATTAGAAAAAAAAAGAAAAAATAACGTTTAAAAACGTATAATACTCGACATAAACACATTAAAAACATATAGCCAAACTATTATATGGCTATCTTTTCGTATATAAGAAGCTATCCAAAAATAATTTTTCTTGTAAGATTTAATTAACAAAAATAAAATAAGACCTATTTTTGATGGTAAACTAGTATCAATTGACATAAAACCTTATATGCATTATTATATATATTTGATTTATCAAAACAAAAAAAAAGAAAAACACTAATAGGACCCTTAAAGTATTTTTTAATTTCTTAAATCGAAATATAATAAGTTCAGAATGTATATAACAATATGCCAAAACATATTTCTTCTCATTTTACGATATAAAACACCATTATATAAAATAAAGCCGCTAAAATAATGAAAAAAAATAGTGATCTAAATCAACATATAAAAGTTTCAAATTTACAAAAAAGGCAAGAAACATATAAAACTATGTTTGTTGACATAATATAACAAGTATTGTGCATCTATATTTGTATTCTAAGACAAAAAAATCACTGTTTTTGCGGTTTTTAGCATTGATATGTAAACCAAAATGCAAGTAAATGAGTAAGAGGTGATAAAAAAAGATACAATTCGGGTAAAAAATAGTTATAAAAAACGTATAACGTCTGATAGAACATTAAATGTATTATCTCCGGTTTTTATTAGTGAAAGAAGAATTAACACAATAAGTAAAAAATCATATACACCATTATCACGTTATATACGACATTCAATGTACAAACAAATCACAAAAGCCTATTTTATTATATTACATACTGTACTATAGCAGTAAAGTTATCCGTTATTATGCAAAAAAAACTATAAATATGATTATTCGTTGACTTGAAATAGGGAAAAATCCATGAAAATAGTATAATATCCCTTTGAAAATAGTTCTTGGTGTGTTCAAGTTTGTTTAATAAAATTTTTTTGCCACAAAAAAACAGATTATTAATTTAGTATTCGGCTATTTAGGCAACAAAATCTAGCAAAAAGTAAAAAAAACGTACAAAAGATTTTGGTTTGCTTTTCTTTTTCACGAAATTAACACTCAAATGGTTTTATACATGTTTGGCTAGCTTTTATAATATAACTCTCAACAGAAGATTAATTTATATATAGAAACATTAAATATGAAACATATATAAGAAGCTATTTATTTTCGCGTATATTATTTATGATAAAGCCTGCTATTCATATATTATAAAAATATTTCTAAAAAACATGAGAATTTAGTAGTAAAAAAATAAATAAAACTACGTCTTTTATATATCAAAATAACAGAACATATAAAAAATACAATAAAGATAGTAATTTATATTCGAATGATAATATCATGGTTAAATGCTCTTTAATATCATAAAAAACCACAGATTTAGTAATGACAATAGATAATGGTTTTATATGTATTTTCAATCTATTATACATACAGTCAACTACATTTTTATTTTAGAAGAGTAACTAAACGGTAAAATCTTATATATTATAATTATATACATATAAGAACAGAAAAAAAAACTTAAAAAAATATAAATTTGTTAAGAAGAGAATCTTAAAGGAAGAAGTATAAGATACATCAATTTACACTATTAAACGCATAAATCTTTTCATAATAACAATCTTAAAAGAATTCCATAAAATGAATATAATTATTTATTGTTATAAAGATTTTATTAAAAAACAATATGTACTACGAAAAAACACCATAAAATATGAATAAATGTATAACATAGACATATTTTTATTTATAATTAATCATTATGCACAATAAAAATCATTTTTTCGATTGAGCATCATCTAATAGAGATGGAAATAAAATCAGAAGAACATTTTCTTATAAAAAATTACTTGTAATATAAAGATAAAGATCAAAAATATATAAAATAAAGTAGAGTTTTTTTGTGATATTATTTATACTCGGAAATTAAATCTTCTTTGTAATTCTTTTTCGTCAATTTATTTGAAAGAATACATCAAATTATTTGACTTTACTTACTTTTTAGTAAGACGAGTACAATAAATTATTACCGACGCAGTTTTCTAGTGCATATAATGTTTGAAAAGGTACACTTTACATGCATCAAATAATATTCGAATTTCTCAATCTATATATAATATATTCTATAGTAATAAAAATTGTAGAATAGATATAAAAATTAGTCTATTAAATCGAAATAAACATGCATAATCTAGAATTTCGAAGTATTAAGCATTAAAGAGAAGAGAAAAAAGACATTGTTGTTGTAAACAAAAACCAAGAAAAATTAATTAAAATAAAAGCTTTTTAAGACTTTAGATACTGAAATTACGTAAAAAAATGAGAATTGAGAAAAAAACAAATAATATAATGCCACTGTTACCAATATGTAATATTTTTTGAATTTAAATTCTACAAGGATATTATTGTTGGCATTTAAGGATAAAAATACCCACTTTCAGATTATATGTTATCATAGTGATGATTTAGAAGATAAACTAAAATAGAAAATATGATAACTGATATACAGAGCTAGCTTTTTTTTGTGTATATGCCCTATTTTCATAAAAAACGCATAATTAAATACTCAATGAATAGAATGATAGTTTTAAAGAAATTATTTCTTAAATAGTGAATAATTTTATCATAAAAATCGTATTATTTTATTTTCTTATCTAGAAAAAGGGGTAATTTTTTCAATAATCATTTATAATCAGTTGTGTTTCTGTATATTCAAAGGAAACATGTTGAGCATATAACACAGGTTTATAAAACCATAAAAATAAACTTTCGTATATTTTTCTTTTCTTTTAAGTTTTTTAAATGTATTTGCTTTGTATAATTCTATTCTTTGCAATAAGAAGTACATCTACGAGTTATTCTAGCATTATTTGATGATAAAAATAATATTAAATCCAAATTCATATAAAGTAACAATTTCAAACATGATTATACATTCTTATTAGAAAGAAAAAAAACAAAAACTAAGATTATTGTATGCAAAAGAAAAGCTAGATATATATTGACAATATAAGATAAAACGCCTTATAGAAGTTTAAGATCTTTTATAGATTACGATACGAATTGAATATATAGTAAGCAAATTAATATATTGAAATTTTTTTTTTATAGTTAAATAAAAAACAATTAATTTGATAATCAATTAGCGAATTTTGATTTCTAGCTATTAATAAATATCATATAAAGCTTTTTATTTACAATATATATTCTATGAATGCCAAGTATATAATTATTATGGAATAAGAATATTTAGATTATCTCTAGCTTAATAAAAAGTCAATAAAAAAAACTTCAATAATATTCTAGTAAAGCTGTAAAAGTATAAAAATTCAATTTATAAACATTTATATACTCATAATAATTACTCTTTCGATCAAATAATTTAAAATATTTAGATGTGCGTGCTAAAAGATATCTATTATAATTTTAGTTATGGAAGATAACTAACTATATAAAGCTTTATTTATAGTAAGAAGGGACAAAATTGGTCTAATATGTTTAAAATATTTTGTATAATAAAAAATAATAATAAAAGGATGCTCCGTTCTTCACGTTTTTGTGTCAAGCTATAATAAAAGCTACATAAATATTTGAATATCCATACATGAAAAGAATAAAATCTAAAAAAATATGTTGTATTTGGACTAAAAAACAGTATATTTCAAAAAAACAATAAATATATACAACAATTATATATAGCTTATATTCATAAAAACGAAATGTAAAAACAATATATTACAAACTTATATTAAAATAAAACAGTTAATTAGTATTTTATACTATGTTAAATTAATACCATTCAATAACACAAAAACCTAAATAAAAAAACAAAAAAAGAAGAGTTTTTTTGCAATTAACTCTTTTTTGAGTATGTTTATACATCATAAAAATAAAATGTTACGAACATGGATATAGTCAGTAATAAAAAAACCCGAAACGCAATGTGAATCTGCAAAAACGGATATAAACAAACAATAAAAGCTATCTCTTTTATATATTATATAGAATCTAATTATTGAGTATATACATCCTAAATTAAGAATTAAAATAAAATAAGAAGATATTTTTATGCAATTAAATATAAATATTGTCTTTATACGCATAATATCGCACAATGCAGTTAAAACGACGAAAAAAGACTGAATATTTACTTAGATACTGTGTATTTTGTGATTTTATAAATTAGCCAAACTGTTTATTAGAAACAGGGAAAAAATAATTACATTAAATTTTCGTGTTAAACTCGCAAAGAGTAAAAATATATTATAAAAGTTGTAGATGTAATAGAATCAAGTAAAAAATGAAATGTCGCAGAAAATATGGGTAAAAAAATCCATTTTTTATTGCTCCATAAAACTACTAATATGCCATTTTTATTGTTAATTGGATGCCATAACTTGTAATCTAGATTATTTTCTGAATAAATAGGATTTTTTTAGTACATAGAAAAAATCTCTGTATCATGTTTATGATACTAATTTTCATAAATAAAAATCATAAAAACATACAATTTAAATAATTTGAAACATATGAATTCTATACGAAAAACTATAATATTAAAAATATCATATAACAGAAATATCAAGTATAATTATCAAGAAAAACCAATATTTTTGTTAAATAATAAAGATAATCTTTAGATGCTTAATAATATATGAACGTAGTATTTACTTTATTTTTGCATGTTTTTATATAATATGCATGCTTAAAACAAAATTTAAAAATACAAAAATTGAATTATTCAAATTGTTTGAGATATAATGTTATAATCTAGCATTTATTTTGGTGTTTAAGAATGTACAATATGTGATAAAAGGATGTAAAAACTATAAAAGTAATCAAAAACATCAAATTTTATTCGAGAACAATAAACGATCTTAGATCCAAACATAACTGATTCATAGACAAATGAGCAAAAGATAATTGTGTAAAATATCATACATCTGATCGATATAATAAAAATATCGCTTCCTGCTTAAGAAAGGCTAGATTTTCCGAACAATTACCTTCTGAAGAATGCATAAGCCCAAGAAGCAGATAATTATACATCCTTAGCTTCTTCTACGTGTATAAAATACAAAATAAAAAAATCATAGTTTCACCCATGAAACCACCAGCAAAATACTAAAAACAGCTATATCACGTGTTTCAAATACATGCCATAAATTTCTCTGAATAATTCTTCAAATGTATTCTCAGAAAATAAATCAACAGCAAAATACATATATCTATAACAGTTTCTCTATCAAAAGTTAAAAACAGAAAAAAAAGTAGAATTTTTACCTATACAATATTTTACATTATAAATTACTTCTCATAATTCAAAACCACTAGTAGCTAGACCTTTGACCATACAACACTCCAGACAATATCATACGGCAAGTAAAGTCAATTTTTTCTACTTGTCTGCATTTATAAACTTCCACCCTATATATTCTGCACCCTTTTTTCTATTGGAACCGCAACGATAATAAAATCATCGAAAATATTATTGCCAATACATCAAAAACTTAGTACAATAAGATTTAGCTGCTAGCTCTACATGTCACAACAGATATAAAAATAAATATTTCATTTTATTTACACATTATCATATTTTAATTAATACGTCATTTATTTCCAACCATGTTATAAAACCAAGATAAAAATCTCTAAAATAAGAAGACCCGTCATATTTTTTAATGCCATGCTTAAATCTGCATTACCGCTTCCCTACCGCTTCTCTACCGCTTATTTTACCTTAAACAATAAGATTGCCATCATACATATCTTCTGCATGCACCAGCCTCAAACACTAAAGAGGGATTGTGTTTCACTCACCATACACATTGATCAATCTCCAAACTTATTATAAGTGTCAAGAAACACTTTCCTTATTAATTTTTCTTTTCGCATTTAAAAGCCTACGATTTCATAATCAACTAATCTTTTTTCGTCGTCTTTAAAAATTTAATTTAAAAGGGTAATTTTATAACTATCAATGTAGGATAATTCAAACATATTGGCATAAAATAAAAACATTCAAAACCATTTTCGATAATATGAAGGGTAGAGAAAATTAAATTGATGATTTTAAATATTCACATCAATGCGGGATAGGTCATATGCTATGCCATTAATATTAAAATATTATCTATTAAACCTTTTTTATGTTGATATTTCGGTTATAACAAATAAAACACTAGTTTTGGTATCCTGTTGTGGTGTGTTTTTTTATATATTATCTTTAAAGAAAGAAAATATCTCAATTGTAAAATATTACAAGTACGGATAATGATTTCGGAAAATAGAACAATATTAAATCCCAACCAAAATTGATATTATTTCGAATCAAAATTTCAGTATAAACTAGCATATGGCTTTCTCCGTAAAAAATATAAAAAAAATTATTATTATTTAATCACGTCTAGGTTCTAGAGAAACTATAATCAGCCAAAAAAATTAAAATGAAACATAAAAAAAAGGATATATTGGGGTTAAAAAATTAAGCATGACCGTCGAAATCTACAATTTATAAATATCTATATTATAAAAACATGAAACTTAAAATATGTAAAAGTACTAGCTTGACATATTTAATCATTTTTTATTTTTCTAATTAACAAATGATAGAGGTTTAAATCTATCTAATGCCTGTATAATTATTTGAAATATAGCTACACATTTTTTTAATTTTTAAAAAAATATATGTTTCATATTTTAGAGAGTATATAATACTGCCAAAAACATTTAAATGATCAATGAAACAAATAAAATTTACTTCATGTCAATGATCGAGGAATTAACACTTTTTTTATTTTACTAAATACAAACAATAATTACTTATTTATTTGTATACATCATATCTGCTCATAAAAAATATGATAAAAGCAGTTTAAAAACGAAAACTTCTAAATACGAACGGTTAAAGTATACATGTTACATTATAGATTATATAAAACTATTTCATTGTGTTCTTTATATTCATATGTGATACGCCGAATTTTTATATATAAAAAACTTAAAATTTAAATAATTATTTTACAATAAGAATCTAATATATCATGACAAGATTTTTTATAATAATAAGTAAATACACTAATCTTATGATATTATGTGTGTCGCAAAAAAAAATATACACGCATAGTATAATAACAATTTTCAAAAGATTAGATTCATTATCCAAATAAATAGCCAAGACATTTTAATATGAATTGTTTTTATATTGTGCAAAATATAGTTAGTTTATTCGTATAATCTTTATATAATATTATTTTTCTAATATTATTAAATTATATATATGATGTTGGATATAACAACTAATTCTACTAGATTTTAATAATATAAGAAGAGTTATACAAAAAAAACCAAAAAAATAAAATATATAAACCTTAATTTATATAATGAATTTGATTTCTATAAGTTCAATTGTTCATCATTAAGAAGTATAGTCCCGTCGTCAAATATAAGATAATCTTTAGAATTTAGTTCTTTTAACACCTTTATCCATATTTCACGGGATAAAGTATTAGCGATAGATTCTATTAACCCTCTCTTTCTAAAAAATGTCTGATATAAAGATCTCTCTTTTATAGAATTTATCTTGTTTTTACATAAATATTTTACTATTTTAGAATAATAGAAAGAACTAAGACGCGATATATCGTCATAAAATTGTAAATTTTTAAACTTGCCTTGCTTTACATACTCGTTAACACGTATATTAAAACTATTGAGGTCTTCATCCTTTTCTTCATCATTACATGGAGTCACAATAGTCGTTCCTTTTGTAGAAGACTCTTGTTTATTTTCACACCTTTTTATACATATTTTCTTTTCTGATTTTATATCATCATCGCAAATAATTTTTCTTTGATTCCTGTTTTTTTTGATATTGTTGCATGATTCTTTGTTATAACTTTCTTCGGCTTGATTTTTTATAATCATATCAACTTTACCATCATCTTCTAAATGACTGCTCTCAGATTCATATTTATGATCCTCTGTTTTTTGTAATTTTTTATGGTACTCTGATCTCATGGGTGTATTTTCAATGCATGATTTGTATTTTTTTGGTATTTCCTCTTTTAGGCATATTTTTCTCCCGCGATATTCATGAATGTCATTTCTAATTTGCGGCATTGTGACTTTTTTATTTTCGACTCTTTCTAATCGCTCAATGCATTGATAAATCTTACCTAATTCATCAAAAAGGTCAAAATTTAGCATTTCGTTATTAATATGTCCACTTTCGATATTTTGAATATGGTTCATGAACTTTTTTCTTTTTGTTGCAATTTTACGTTTCAAATAATTTAAATCATTGACTGTTTTTATATTTGCATGGGTGTGTTTATTCATTTCCTCTTTCATTGTATCTATTTTCTCTGTGTTTTTCTTTATAGTTTCGACTATTTTTTCTTTAAAATTTGCATATATATTCTCTAAATCGCACGGACTTTCTATTTCCACACTTAATTGTGACTGACTGTGGGTTTTAGTACATGTGGTACTCACTATTGGAGCATTAGACAACTGCTTTTCGCTTATTGTTGCTTGTTCTTTTGTAATTTTATTCTGAGGTAATTGTGATATATTTTCATGATAATTGCTTTCTTTTATTTCCGATTCGGGGTCAAGGACTATTTCAGTTCTGGAATCTGTTTCCAAACTATTTATATTTTCCAAAAAAAACTTCTCAAACTCTTCTCTTATATTCTGACTGTTTATTGGGGCTAAAGCCAATTGATTTAAATTTTCTTTACATTTATTGAGCTTTTCAATTGATCCCAAATTGTTTGATAGTAAATTTTCTGTTGTATTTAGGACTAACGTAAAATCCTCTAAGTTTTCACCTGCAGAGTATGTTGCATTATCTATAACTGCCTTTAAGTTTTGCCTTGGAATTACTATTTCGTTCTCATAAGATTCTCTTACACTATATTCTGGTTCAGCATGTAGATAATCATTCCCCCAATCATTGTCATAATCATTGTCGACTTCAGCATTATTATGTACATTTTCATGTATTATATCATTCCGTATATTTCTCGCATTATTAAGCACTGGATTTGGCGGAAGAATGAGATCTGTTCTATCATAAGAAGATGGATGTGTTATTCTTTCAGCTTTAAAATCATCGTTTCTGCTTATATTATACCATTCAGTCATATTATGATCACTTTTATGTTTATACTGTATATTCGTTTTTGAATACTCTTCTTCAAATACTTCGTTTTGATCTTCATAGGTATTGTATAAATTTGTTGGATTTTCATTTTCATCGTCTATAAAAATTTTTAAATCTTCTAATTGTTCATAATAATGAGCAGCTGTTTTTTTCACGTAATTCCGTTTAGAAATTTTGCATATATATGCATCGAACATCATAGCTAGTTCCAAACTCATTGTAATATAATTTTTGAGGTATGGCGCGTATTTTTTCATCACCTCGCGAAAACTTAGCGAGTCAACATCAATATAGGAGGCTCTCTTTCGCAAATCACTAATCATTTTTACAGTCTTTATTCTTTTATCGCTTATTGGGCGAATTATATTTCTAATTTTTCTTGTGTTCATGAGACCACACATTCCTAATCTCACATCATAATAAATGGATTTATAATTTATCCTTTTGTTTAAGTTAATTTTGCTTTTGTAATCACAAACATGTATGTTATACCCTATCCATGCGTTGAATTTTATTTCTGTGGGATAAAAAGTTCTGGTGTCAAAATCTTCATCTTTATTAGACATAATCCAATTTTCGAAAAGTTGCACAGTAGACTTTGTATCAACTTGAACTATATTATTTGATATTTTCACCAAGAAATACTGCTCGTTGCGATCCTTTTTATAAGCTTTAAAACCAAATGAATGTTTTCTTTTTAAAAATGCAGTTTTTAAACCCAACACAATATTCTCTGATGTTTGATTGTGCTCATTTTTGATCAGCTGAATTTGTTGAAAAAATTGTGACATTCTATTGTTTTCATTTGCTGAAATTAAATCCATAAAATAATCGGAAATACTAATTGTCTGGTTAGTATCAAGATGATTTTGGATATAATCAATATCTGTTTTATATATAAGATCGAAATCAATTTTATATGCAGTTGTCAACTCTTTTATAAGTTGCTTATATATCAAATCGTAAGAAATAACGATGTCATTATCAATGACTTCTAGATTCTCAATTGCCATCTTTCTGACTGTAGGATGTGTTCCTAATGAGTGCTCTATTAAATTTTTGGTCATCCTAAAACGATTTCTATGTACATAGTCATCATCACACAGCTCTTTTACTTCATTCAGAAGTCTCTCATCAAGAATAAAAATTTCATTTTTGAGATTTTCTTTATGAAAAAGGGGCATGAAAAAGTTATCCAAATATTTTGGATTTCTTGAATCTTTGATGTACTTTTCCACAAAAAAGTTTTCAAGAATGACTAAGTACAATAAAGAATCAATTTTATAATATTCACGAGAAATTTCAGATGAAACTGTCTCAAAACTTTTTTTAATGCTACTAAATAGCATTTTAGCGTCTATTACATTAACCATGGCTTTTTCACAAAAAGAATGCAAAATAGATTCAGCCTCTACAAAGGCCACTGAATCAATACAAACTTCGAATCTTAATTCGTTTTGGGTCTTGCTAGCGATTTCTATGGATTCTCTAACGATATCTAAAGATTTTAAACAATCCCATTTGGGATTCATCAAAATATGAGATAAGCATTTGTTCAAACTATTTTTTTTTATAAAATCTTGCCTATACGACCTCGGACATATATACGACCCCAGTGATTGGTATAAATTAAGTTTTAAAAATCCATCTCTTGTTATTTGGCAGCTTGTGCCTTCCGGATAAATGGCATTCAATACTTCTTTTTTTTTACATTGAGTTATAACTTTTTTGTTCAAGTTCGTAATTAATTCGGAACCAAATAAATTGTATGTATGATCTTTTGATTCTACGTGAAAATTTTCAGCTGCCAATGCTATCACTACATGACGATTTTTATTTTTTTTTATACTCTGTGTTATACTTAGTGCAATATCTAGATAAAAAATGCTGTTAAGGTCCAATGAAAATGCACTTCTCAATATATTTTGCAACTCTATCATACTCCTGGCTCTAATCTTGTTTTTTGAACCATACGATTCAATAAAGAAAAAAGCATCTTTTTTTGCTATGCTTGATAAATTTTTGGTATTGAAATAGAATTTCATTAGCTGTAAAAATTCTGATCCGTTTAATTCAGCATTAATACTAATGCTATTTTTCATCTCACTGAGTCTTTTAATTTCTATTTTCATTTTGTCCACTATGTTTCGAGAATATTCTTGATTGTTTTTTTCACACTTGTACTTAAATTCCATACATTTATTAGCAAAATATGTATTTTTTGCATCTATATCCTCTTTGTTATTACAAAGAGGAATGAAAAGCCATATTTGATATTCTGTAGATAGAATAATTAGAGACCCTATGTAAAAGTGTCCCAAGTTTACTGCATTTATGGAACCATTTTTACTAAATACATAATAGTTCTTGGTCAAAATTTTTCTGCTATATAATTTTTGGGTATTAGCAAGGACATTTATACTCACAACCGGATTAGTAATTATCTTTGCAAATTGATCAATTGGAAAAGCTCCACTCAGACCATCTAAATCAAAACTTGTTGTGATATTTGCACTAAGTTTTTTTAATTCGACTTTTTTGTTACATATAACTTCAGCGTTTCTAGCTGAAAACAAATCTTCGTTTTCAATTTCATTCAATATTTGATGTTTTTCGTTTATGTTATAATCCTTCCAAATTTTTCTGTCATCTGAAAACTTAACGATACCATAGAGATCTAGCAAAGTCATTTCATCATCAATACAAAAAAACAAGTTTATTATTTTTTTAAAGTACAAAATTTCAAACCATTTGAAGATTTCCATCGGTGTTAAATTTTTTTTAAGTGTATAAGCCATCTTTTCTACACTAGAATATGTTAATCTTGGCATTTTAAGTGCAAATCCGTGCCTAAAAAATACTATTCCAATACATTCTCTATAACTTTCATTATACATCAGAGGGTTATATTGCTCAAACGGCTGTTCTAGGATTATGTTGGTTTCAAGCAGCAAGTGTGTCATCACTAAATCAACTACGGAATTGGAAAGATTTTTAAATCCAGGGAATTTATGTTGCAAAAATCCGAGGATAATATTATCCTCTGAAAACATTTGAACGCGCAATTCTGTTATACGTTCGACAAGTCCTATAATATTTTTATCTACTTCAATAGTTTTTAAAATAAATTCAATATTCATTTTATAATAACGAACGCCAAAAAGTTATTATATAGAAAAAACAAAGGGGTAAAAATAGGAGAAATATTAAAAAAATGACACTTTATGTAAAAAAACAAGATAAAATGTTTTTTATTGATACGATAAAAGGAACAAATAAAAGATTTCATTTTTGAAAAACTCAAATATATATTGGATGCGAATTTTCTAGACTGTTCATATAATTTATAGAAGTTATTGAATCAAAGTACATATTGCAAATACATATCGTCGCGTGACTATAAACTTATCACGATTACAGCTTTTTATATGATTTTTATCTTGATTTTTTATAGACAAGAATGCGCTTTACAGCAAAAAAATTGTAATTTTTTTGTAAAAATTACAGAAATGAGCTTTTTTTGATTGGAGATTGCATATTGTTATAGAAAAAAAGCCTAATAAAAATATTTCGATGTTCTGTGTTTAAATAAAAAGTTTTATGATATATTTTTTATGCCATTTTATAATTTAATACAGCATAAAAACACAAAAATTATAAAAATATTATATATAACAGGGCAATATTAATTAACCGACCATAAAAGAATCCTAGAACGAAAATACAGTTGTTATAGATATTCTTCCCATATAAAACCATTTAGTATGTTAGTATAATGTAATATCATATTGTTATATCATTATTCTAAAATTGTAAAACCCCGATAATTTTCACATGCATTAAAATAATCGCATAAGAAATCAATAAATATCTTACAGAAATCTTACCAATTCTTGCTCTCTTATTTTTTCTTCATCAAGCAAATCTGTTAATGTTATTTTCCTTTAATCTAGAAAAAAACAATATTTTTGAAATTCTTTAATCGAGCAACATATATCTTTTATCATGAAAGAATTGGAGTGTATTTTTTTTTTACAGCTGCATATCATTTTTTATTATCTGCATTAGAACAAAAAAACACATTGATTGAAGATAATGTGACATTACTATAAAATTAAATAATTTTTTATTTATATTTATTTATATAACTATATATTATTATTTCATTACGAAAAAGAGAGTTAATTTTATTTTTACATGGTTATTGCAAGATTCTGCGCATCTGATATTGGTTTAAACAATATATTGCATCAAAATAATAATTTCTATCTTTTCAATATCTTCAGTTGCATTCATTTATCTCTTGTTCGTATTCATCATTCAAGTACAAATTTACTTCTTTTTCAAAATACTGCACAGTATTATCAACAGTAATCGTATTTATAATAGAATACCAGAAGCAAAAGTGTGATACTGGTTCCGTTCTTGGTAATTTTGTCTGTAAATCGCACAGTAAATTTCTATTCTTCTGTTATTGGATGATATAAATCCGTATTCTTTTTTATATCTAATCATGCTTCCATAATTCCAATCATATCTTGTTATTTATATATTCTTTTGTTTCATACATCTAATTTCTATTCATTAAATAAGTTCGTCGGTATTATGTAACAAAATGTAGTTTTTATGTATTGTCGTTCTACATATCATACGTAACAATTTTTTAGGATCAAAAACTTAACAATTATGTATTCCGTATTCTAATATTCATTCTAAAAATATAAATATACAAGAAATTTATTTTCTCCTTTACCTCTATAATGTTTGTTTTCTTTATTTATGAGTCAACAAATAAAACTTTATATTCATATTCATAGAAATTGCCTTAGCAAGAATGCTTAAACCTCTACTACTTTCGGTTAATGACGGCTGATCATTCTTTTATATTTGTCGTTAACTACCAGTGTTATCATAGATCACATTCTTGTTTCATTAGATTCATTTATGACATAACTCTTAATTCTTAATTTCTAAAAAATCGAATACTAAACTTCTTCCATTTACCTTCAAGTAACATAAGGGAAAAGTTAATTTATATTTATATATATTACATTTGATACGGTTTTAATTTACGACGTAGTTTATAAAGATTTTTTTAATTTATGTAATCATATATTATATATCCTATAATCACATAAATCCATTTTTAGCATTTAAAGAAACAAAAGTTATAAATGCTCTTTTTCTATTTATAAAAATATCAAGCACGCTGCAAATTTTGAGTGATGAATTCAAATATTGCGCCAAAGTATATCTTATGCTGGGTTCTAATATAAAAATCCAATCCTTCTTTATATACAGCTCTATTATTAAAAATTGATCAGTCAAAGCGCATTTAAACGCGTTTTTAAAGACACCAGAAAAGCAGTTCTTTTTAAATATTAAATACAAGGCTTCGTTTCTACATAATATATTCCAAAACTTATTCCTCTATAAAACTAATATTTCGTGATTTTATCTGCATGTTTAAAATAGTTTAGCTATAAAGTACATTTCCCGGCATTTTTTTTCTTTTAAATATTGTACTACTGTAATTCAATTTTTTTGGGCTATAATTTAATAAGCTCGGAATCTTACCATAAAATTATCGATTCATTTCTAAAATTCTCACAGTCATTTCAAAATTGCCTAGAAGTTTTTTTGCTGTTTTCTTCTACAAAAACATGTTATTCTCTTTTTTATTTACATGTTTACATCCAATAAGAGCCACACTATTCTTTTTTCATTTTGACTGCTTACATAAAATTCCAATTAATTTCTACAATTTTAAATTTTTACTGCGTCATTCGTAAATTCTTTTTAATCGAGAAAGCTGCCATTTTATCTTTCCTTATAGATTATGTCAATCAATGTTTTAGTATTTTTTGCTCTTAGTCGTTCGAGCATGAATTATAAATAATTTCTACATTTTGATGCAAATCATTGCTATATCCTATTTAAAAGCACAATATAAAAATGAAAATACTAGTTATAAACATCCTATAGTTTTCTAACAAAAAAAACCTATTTATATTATTTATTATAGAATTGTTACAATTTGCTCCATATTATTATCTTTTTTGCTTCTATCATATTATAAACTGACAAAGAAAAAGGTTTTCTCGCGTTATTTATATAGTTCCAAACAGCTGATGTTCTGGTATTTTTACCGAATGATATAAAGCAAGCATTATTTTAAAGCGGTTCATTATGCATCTTTTTAAATCAGCTTTGTCACTTTTCTAAGAATTTTTTGACATATAAAACATCATTCACTATTTAAAATTGTCTTAAATTGTTTAAGCCCATCATAAATCATATCTTTTAAGATCTAACGCATATTTGCTGTATAAAATGTATTTATTCTATATAACAAGAACACTATGGTGGTTCGTATATTAATATTTTGATAATAAGTGTTATACTCTATATTATCAAAGAAGCACAATACATTACATATAGCTATTCTTTTATACACCACAAAATATCTTTCGGCTATTGATTAAGCACCGTTTAATTATTTCTGGCTTGCAAAAAATAAGAAATAACACAGAAATGTTCAAAACCACATCTTTTTTATCAACCACTTTTATTTTTCTATGGAAATACACTGGTGCAAATAAAAGAGCTTTCTTAATAATATATTCATGTCATAGCAATATTAACATGTCTTAATTTCTCTAAAAGCATTTTATCATTCCTTTAGAATTTTAATTCGGTTAAGATCATCAACCAGCTCATATTATTATGGCATTTTGTATATGAATAAACTACAATCTTTTCATCAGTACACATTGAAATTTCTTCTTGTTAAAATTAGGTGAATATTTGTATTATTAGACTTACAAATTTATATTAATAAGAACTTATGTGCAGCACATCTTCTCAAATTAACGAACCCAGAATCTTGCGTTTTATTCTGTTTTATATACGATTAGGAGCTACTTTTCTAAAATGATATGCAAGTTAGAAAGATTTTTCCATTTTTTTTCCAGAAAATCATCTGTTCCATCATCCAGGATTTTTCAAAGATATATAAATAGAATCGTCTGTTCTTTAATTTGCACGAAACACGTGAATTGTTATTTTCTGTATATTTCTGCGACTAAATGGCTTAGCATTTGTTTAACGTACAAGATTTACAGTATAAAGCACGATATAGCCATAAAGCAAGTGCTATATTCAGTTCGTATGCATTCATTTATGCAATAATTATATTTTATGTTTAGAAATGGACTTCTTACATATTTCTAAACTCATCTAATAGCCCATCCACATTTTTCATATTAAATCGCAAAAAATCGTTTGAATATTTTTGTTTTCAACTTCTTCAATATTCACGAAAAGTATCATATTATACAACAAGCCTAATTTCTCTTCTTTGACTCCTTTTTTTAATTTATTTATGGCTTCTGATATTAATATTTATGAAAGATATGGTAAATTATAAATTTTAACTATTGAAATTCATTATTTAGTTAAAGAAACAAATCATTTTTTCATTCTTTGTGTGTCTTCAAAGATAACACCACTAAACTTCGATATTTATGTTCTATGCTAACATCAAGAACCAGTTACATTGTACTTTATCATCAGCATAAATATATAATTGATCTAAAAAAATACAAAATAAATGTCATGTTTTAAACACATTTACTTTTATATGTTGGGAACCGTCATAAATGTAGCATTCCTACATTACTCTGCATCAAGTCATATTATTTTCTTAATAAATTGACAATATACAAGCATATTGCACATACAATTCTTTTGTCTGTATTTAGCTATTGAGATGACATTACCCTATCTATTTCTTTATATTCGTGTATTCAGTAAACTACTTTTTATAAGCAATATAAAGATTTATTTGGCCTATATTTTTGTTATTTCTTAGACTCAGCGTTTCTGATTACGTTTTATCTATGATCTTCGTCACCATTTTTACTAGCTGTCTATTTTTATTCGTCTTTCATTTCGTTCAGGCTTTGCAGGCTAAAATTTTATTCAATTCATTATCCCCGTAAATCAGTTCAGTTATATTACCTGCCTTAAAGATATAGCATTATTATATTGGTCTTAAATTGCACAGTTAAGTCTCATAAATCAATCTTTTTGCATGCATTATTGCACAAAGTCAATCTAACATCATTATGCCATAATTTCAAACTTAAAGCCGATATTATCGTTAATTGCATCACATTCACAATTTTTATTCATTCTTTATCCTAGATTATATGTATATTTTCATTTTACCACTTGCAATGCAGAATCGGATGGCAATTAGCGCATAGGCTTAAAACATTATTGCACTCTCATCTTAGTTTACCACATAAACTAAATTATACATTTTTTTTTATTAAAAAAATACATTTACTGACATTTATTATTCAGTATAAACGTTATATATTTAGAAATTCTTTATGAATTTTTAAAAAATAGAGATATTTTTTTAACTAAATCATCTGTTTTTTCTGTCTGATATACTATGTTCTCAAAATTGATTTCTATCACAAGCATTACCGCTTCTCACTTCTTATATTGTAAAATAGACATTTGTTCCTCTAATATTAGCAACAGAGAAAATATCGTTTCTTTCTATATATTCGCTTTATTGTATTCTTTAAACGATCCTAGCATCTTTTAACATGGATGTCAGCGTCATACAATCTATTGTATATTCAGTCTTAACCCAATCTGTTATATATCCGATTTATGGCCATATGTATTAAACCTAACGTTCCTTCTATATCGGTATATTTCGTGAGCACTATAGAACATACTTTTTGTTTGGTTTGGTTGGACAAATTTTTTTTATGCCAAAGCACTCTATCTTAGTGTTTATTATAGATTTAAAGCGTCATTTAATTATAATAAATATTTAGAACCCCGGGATTGAATATTTCAGAAAACATGGAAAATTTTACGAATCATTTATTTGAAGACTATTGAAAAACATTTGTATGAACACGGATGATGTATTTTTATATTTAAAGAAAATTAACTCAGTATAAATTCCAGATTTTTGTCACTATAAGCATCATAATAAATAAATGAAATCTAAAAGAAAGGCTTTAAATATTTTATTGTGCATGGGCTACATATCAATGTTGACATCTATTATAATACTGGGTTATAAAAACTCTGACATAGATCTACTAATACGTTAAGGAAATAAACGTGCACGAATTTTTATAATATATAGAAAATAAATTGTAAATATCTCTCTACATAGGATTTATACTTTAAAGTTATCTTTGCGAAAAGTGTATAATAAAAAGAAAGAAATCTAGGACGATTTGGCTTTCTCGCTGCATTATAATGAACAGACTATATGGAATCATAGAATATCTTATAGGTATTCTAACACAATAAAATTAAAAAAATTCGCACTTCTTTTTTCAAAAATTTCATAACTAATTCATTGCAGCTTATTAAATCTCAGATGATTTTATGTATATACAGCGTTTACAATTTTTTGATACGATATATTAAACGAAATTCATTTTATTATTATTTTTTATATTAAAAATTAAATCAAAAGCCATAGATTTCGTAATATTGGAAATGGTGAATTTGATGTAATTTAATTTTTTAACAGCTGTATGAAATTCTTTAAAAAATTTAAAACAGAAAAGACACTTGTTAAAAAGTTCCTGATCAGAGATTGCTGTTTCTTATCTTTAAAGTTTTATCAAATTTTATCTTGTATAGATAAAAATTACTGGATGAAATATAAAACACTTCTATCATATAATCCAGATTAATTTTATATATGAGTTATGTAGAAATATAGTAGTGATCAATTTCCTGATATCTTATTTTATACTTCTGACTTAAGGTGTAAGACAGGAAATTTATAAACTTTTTTTTATAAATTTAAAATATTTTTAATATCGATTCTTATTACATTACAAAGAAAACTATGATATGTGAATCAATATTAAATGTAAAAGATAGATAATAAGAGTTATCTAAAAAAATAATGCGCTTTATAAAACTATAATATTTTTTTTTTAATATTTGTTTTTATTTTATTATATTATAAAAATTTGCTATTTTTTACGTTGAAAAAAATAACAAAAAGAATTATTTTCCTCGTAATTATCTTATATGTAGGCGTAAATATAAAGAACTCTCAGAATATCCGAAGATAAATAAAAAAATAAAAAATCTGTTAAAATAAAATCACGGAAAAAATTTATTCAATCGATAAGTGTGAAAAAAATCTAAATTCAAATCTTTTAACGACCATTATTAGAGGTTCTCAGTAATATATTTGCATATATTATTTATTATTTATTTATCACTGCGAAAAATTATAAAAACATATTAAACACGAAATTGCGTGACAATTTAAATGCAAGTTTTCCAAAAAATCACATTTAATTTTTTTAAATTGCAGAAAACGATTATACGATTCAATCGACTTTTTTTTAATTTTAAAATCAAATCTTTAATAGTAAAATTTTTTTTGAGCCGATAATTATTCTTATACGTAAAATCAAATCTGTATTTGTATATATATAAAATTCACATTCTTCTAGTTTGTTTGTCCTCGATATTATAAGAAAAATAACATACAATACTACTTATCAGTATACGGCGACATCTTTAATTTTTTTTCAGAACATAATCACTATAAAAAAAAATTTTATGACTTTATTAGCTATTTGCAATGAGATTCGGGTTTTCTAGATCATAAATAAGATTTTAGCATTTGTTATATTTAAATTTTATTTATAGAACCTAATATATTTGTTATGAAAATTTATATATCATTTTAAAAATTAAATATTGTTTTATATTAGTTCGATTTTATTTTGGCAATTAAATATGCTCATTGCCTTTTACTTATAGCAATTCAATTACATTATTGGGATTTATATCACAAGCTTATTATAATATAAAAAATAATAAAATTAATTCTGCTTTTTTGTTTCGCTCAAAATATCTATCATATAACTATTTGCATGTTTTATTGCTTGTAAAATCTCTATCTTTATTTATTTTGATGGTTATTATTATGTGTTTTCTGCTGAAATTTATATCATCATTATATTACCTCTACTATAGGCACATTTTTTTGTGAAGCATACTATATTTTCTTTGAATTTTTATATCCACAAAACATAATTTTTTAAAAAATTACAACACCGATTATATATTACCCAGAAATGACTTTTTATGAATACAGTTGCTGCTCTCTAAAATGATGTTTAATAAGATTTTATGAATTTTCATATGATAATTGCATACCATTTATATTTTTCTTCCGATATCTCAATCTTATATTCGAATGATGTTTTAAAATTATGTCGTTTTTTTTTTATTTTTCATCACAATTTAGAAACCAATTATCTGTAGTATATTTTTGATCAATATATTTTACGTATTTATACATCATTTAATTTTTCATTGATTCCAAATATATCAGAGTTTTCCACATCTGTAAATTCTATCCTTGCCTTTATATCATTTAGAATTTCGTTTACATAATTACTGGACTACATTTATGATTTTTTTCTCTTCCTGTAAATACATTTTTACTTTAAAAAATACTTTCCTTTCTGTTTAAATTCAAATAAAAACTATAATGGGTTTCTTTTGTGCCAGTTCCCGTCTTATTATATGCAATTAAGCGGGAAACATATATGTGAATCAACTGTGAACAGACTCTTAATTTTTAATTTTCTTTAAAAAATTTTATTTGAATCTTAGAATGTCTTAGCTCTATTTAATTTTATGAATTCGGAATTATGATTGATTATACACTTTTAAGAACATACATAATTGGTGAATATGAGAGCGAATAAAAGTTGAAATGAAATTGATGTCTATAAAAGACAAAAAAATGTTGCAGAAAACATGCAAGGAGAAAAGAATGAATCTTCAGAATCAGTTAAATCGAAAAAACATAAAAAATCTGATAATGATAAACCCACAACTGTTACCGAAAGTCCAAAAACAGACGACTCTTTTATAAGTGATGATTCTGGAGTAGATGGGTCTAGGTTTAAAACCAAAGATTCGGATTCAGCTACTGAGACTGAGACCATTACATCCCAAAAAACTGGTTTAATGTATTTTTTGGACAAAACCACGAAAAAATATAAAGGATTGCCCAAAAAAATATGGTTAAAGTACAGTTTTAACATTGAACCGGAATTCGAAGAAAAAATAATTGATAAGGCCGAAAACATACTTATTGCAGAATCACCGAATGATGCAATGCCTATTAAAACTGACATGCCTTGTGAAAAAGAAAATCCTATTGAGGACGATCTTGAATCAATGATAAATGAATTTTTGATATCATATTCTGAAACTTTAGAAAAAAGCAAACACGCTTTTGAAAAATTGACAGATTCAAGGAGTGACATAAAAAATTCACAAGAAGTTCACGAATATGAAGTACTGGAAAAAAATTGCAAAAACCTCATTATAAAGAGAAAAAAATATATTATAGTGGCTGAAAAGCTAAAAGGTTTATCAAATAGGCAGAAATATATATATCTGATTCTGCTCAATAAAAATAAAGGTAAGCCTTTTAACCCATATACAACGAGAGGTCAGTATTTTAAACGTGGAATAAGTCAAAATATGCCAGAATCTAAACCATCAGTTAATTTTTTTATCGAATTTTATGGAACGATACTTCGTAAAAAATATGCTGAAATCTTCAAATTTGAAGGAGAGTTCATGATGCAGTTTAAATTAAAATACGATCATTAAATGCCTTAAAAAAATTTAATCTATATTCATTTATGAATATCAACTAAACATATAATTAAGCGAATAAAAATCTAATCTCTTTGGGTAAATATAATTAAAATACATGATTGCGCTATCTTTTAAATATTAAATTTGTAAACTTGTAATTTATTCAAAAAATAAAATTACCTTTACGGTTCAATTAAAAGATTAAAAATTTACTAATGCCTTAAGTTGCGTTTAGTTTAGATTGTAGAGCCAAGTGAAAATCTTAAAATAAATGTATTATATCAATCATATAATATATGAATCATTTATTTTATTATAGTATATATTAAAGTGAGTTTTCTAAAAAAATATTCTTTAAGCATGATGATGGCATCTATTTAAAATTAAACTTGACAGAAAATTTTTATAATTTGGTTTTGACATAAATCTTGTCACGGCTAGTTTTCGTAGTTTAGAAGTATCAATGATCATACATTTACATAAATTTATCTCCAAAATCAACCCAGAATTTCATTATGGATAAGATGTATTTCTATATTCATCGCTAGATATTCAAGGTTTTTTCGATGTATATACCTTTTATATTTTAGTTATATTAACACCTATGAATCGTGATAATCTTTTATTATGAGGAACCAAAAATAAACGATTCTTCACATCTTTAAATGATAATAATTGTTTCATATTGTTCTTTTCTCGATATATTTTTCGTTAGAACATTTTGAATATAAGAATCAAATTATCTTTTATATTTCCGAGGCCTTTTTTGTAAATGTAGTAATATATCTTTACAGCCATCAAAATATTTTGGAAAATAAAATAAACATTTTCAATTAATACACAGCTAATATATTGCCTCTCAGATCAAACATTATATCCCATAACTTGCTTTGGCATCTTTTCTTTTATGTTACTCATATTTTATTACCGATGTTCTTAATATGTCAGTGTCTTAAAATTACTTACAATAAAAGAATCACACAATCATAAGAATGTAGAACAAAGATTTCGCATTTTAAAGTGATTATTTTCTTTGCCAAAATCATACCTTATTAGGCATATTATGATTATCCATATATCCTCCTATCCATCGTCGACAGCTGATGACCAAATAAATCATATCATGATGTATTTTTATATCTTTTTTTTTGACATTGTATACCTCTAGGATACAAATACCAAGCTTGTATTATTTTTTGAATCACCAGTATCAACCTGTACGAATATATTGTGTAAAATTATGTTAGATTTTTGCAATCCTTTTTTGATGATGAACATAATCCTATATGTGTATTCATATGTATAATCTCGGTTTCTTTTTTTTCTTTATAAAAATTATAAAAAATAATAATACAAATTCTTTTTTTTCATATATAATTTTTATATTTGTATATGAAAAGTCGGCTCTCACTACATTTAGTCCATATTTCTCAAGTTTCTTTTCCATAATTCTTACTTAACATTTAAAAATTTTCTAAGATCTTAAATTTTTTGCTTTTATCTTTTTCAAAATCCCCATATATTGCTCAAAATATTTCATATCTAAGTTTTAAATTATGTGCAAGGATTCTTAGAATACATATATGTTTTTATTTCAATAAATATTATATAAAATATGTTTATGCCAACTATTGATATTATGGATTTAATTTTTTATATTCTAACCAAATTACACAAAATATCTCTTAATACAATTCATCCGATATTTATGTAGAAAATAACATCTTCAACTTCTTTGCAATTTGATGTATCCTTTATATAATATAAATGGTAATTATTATATTGCATTTACAAATAATAGATTCGGGAATAAGAAAATAAATCATCTTTATTTTTTAAAAGATAAAGTGCTACCAAACTCTTCGCAATAATCTGATCACTATATAAAAGGTTAAAAATTTCTCTTAAGATGAAAATTTTTTATATTATAAAGAGCTAAATTTATTTGAATGTATTTAAGCTTAATATCTCTTGATTTACCTGTATAATTTTTCTATATTAAACAATAATATAAAGTTCCTATATTACACAAAATCTCATTAAAAATATGCTTTGAATGTTTATGTGTATATAATATGCGAATTTTTCTACTGCAAACTTCCCGTGATAATTATCGATATATAAAGCAATTAGTATCGCCATTTAAAAACCTTGTAGTATTTAGATATTGGGTTTTATTATTTTTGAGAATTTCCTGGCTTTATTAGCACATAATTGACGGATTAACAATCGCTTGGACTTAATTTCGTTTATGTCTTTGTTTAATAGTAAATTTATGAAATTGATCAAACCGGGGTATAAAATCAACAGTACGCTATGATCAAAATCCAGTATTCTACGTAATCATAGCTTAATTGTATAATTAATCATCTTTAATCTGTATCATATAAGTTTCTAGCATAAAAAAAATACGCTGTAGTCTACTGTCAAATCTAAATGACGCTTGAACTTATAAGTCTTGACTGTAGAAGTTTCGTTTGAGAATGTTGTAAAGATGGTGAAATTGAAAGAAGTATTTGTACTTTATCTACTTCTAAGCAATCTTAAGTTTTGCGCGTGCAAAAATGAAAATCAAAATAAAATTAACCCATCAATATTTATTTGCCAATTTATAGATTTTGCGTTGCATAGAAATTATTTGAAATTCCTTTTTTACCAATTTTTAAATCCCTCGTAAAAAAATAAATCTTCAGAAAGATGATACAGAAAAAAACAAGAAAAGACACAGAATGACGGCCCTTAGTTTTAGTAGAATAAAAGATGGATTTCTTCTCGATGAATCATAATAACATGAAGAGAATGACTTCAACTATTGAAAAGATACTTAAAATGTGAGTTCAGGTGAAAGTAGTCGTATATTCATAGTCAAAGAATACTTACTAGATTCTTATATGATATATGCCAGATTATGATACAGTATTCTACCAAAAAGAACTACAAAAAATCATTTAATTGGAAAATGAGAATCATGCAGGAGCTAACAGAGCTGTTTTGATTATTTGGTTGTAAATAATGAATATGGAGTAGAGTTGGATCTGTATCGCAAGAAACAATCATTGTTGCGCTAATAAATTTTGAGGTGGTAGAATTTTGTTGAGGTGATGCATTTTTAGATCTGCTAAACTTATTGATAAGTAGATGTTGTCTTTTGTTATGATATTATGAGGTGAAGTTATGTGTTGGAAAATTATGTGTATAAAAGTTGATTGTCTACTTGACATCTGGGTGCACATACTCTGTTTGTTGTGGTTGGATTTGTTTAGCTTGTGTTTTTTTTTGTGCATTTTAATTAACTTTTCTGAAGCTGTGGTTTGATGTGGTGTAATCGATTTGTGTTGAAACTATAGTTTTGTGTTGTCTAGAGTTGTTTTGAGTTTTGTTGCTATGATCGTCGGCTTATATAAGTTTTGCTTTAGAAGTATGGCCGTGGTGTAAATTTCGAGTTTACGAACATCTTGTCCGTTAGGAAGCTTCTTATTGTTCTGTTTTGATTTATAATGTTTTTATGTGAATATTGATTATATTCTGATATTATGAAGTATTGTTATTCTATGTATGTGTTTGCATTAGCTCATAACGGGATGGCAGAGTGGCGTGGAGTATGAGATGTTTATCGCCGAAGGATGTTACGCTAAAGATTTATGATAATTCGGTACAAATTTTTTCTGTGTATAAACCTTATATGTAATGCGATGTCAAGGCTTTCTGATTAATGATATATGTGGTGTGTTTAATATCATCTAAAATATTTTAATATTTTGTTTCTGTATGTGGATTCATTTTTTATTTGTGTGTTTTAAGTTTCTTCTTCTGTACCGTGCGTTGTATGATAAAGTCTTGTGTGTTGTGCAGATGTATCTTATACGGCGTTTTATATGATGTATACTTGTGTTGTGTTATATCTTTGTCTGTTCTGATGTTTCTTTCCGGCTTTTTAGGAATTTTATGCTGTATTTCCTGTGGTAAATTGTTACATATATTGTTCTGAGTTTTCAAGTCTGATTTTGTTATGATATTATGTTTAGCTCGGAGTTAGTTGTTTATTTTTGGCAAAGATTGTCAAAATTTTGTTTTCTCATACTAATTCGTGTGATTAATTAAATATTCGCGTTTCAGGATATGTTGTGGTGCATAAGATGTGAGCGCGGTTTGATTGTTTGGTAGACTTAATTATTTATTGTCGAAATTTGTCTTTTTTTCGATGTATGCTTTTTGTTAAAAATAAATTGCCTGCAAAATTATGAACTGTACATGTACATAGGTGAATAATGAGTTTTTATATTGATAAATTTGTGTGGTTTAATATGGCGATTTTCTGTTGTGCGTCTAGACATTACTCTTTTGATTTGTCGATTTTTGAATACGAGTTGTCTGCTATCATTTTTGCGTGAAAGTGAAATTTTTTATATATATCGATTCATCTGCATTTGCGGCGTCAGTCGCTTAGTTTTATTTGTAAGCTTAGCTGGGAAGAAGAATTGTAGCAATCCGAAGATTGGCATTGTCTGTAAATAATAATGAGAAATAGAAAGAATATTCAACTATGGTTAAATTCATACCAAGCCTTTGATTGTTAAGAAGTGCAGAGAAGATTAAGAACATCCATTATCCACTTATGAGAACATATTTGTTGCCGATCTAGTATAAAAACTTATAATAATAGATTCTCCAGAGTAATTAATAGATTCTGGACTATTTCACGATGTTATGTTTGTATGTGCTAGGTTTTGAAGAAGTGTGCGGTGTTGTAGATAAAGGATTATAATTTCTTCTTTCTTTTCTTTTCTGTCTTTTTAATTTTGTTGAATATAACTTATTATGTTGTCTTTTTGTTGTGCACAGATTTATAAATCCTAAAAATATAGTAAATTATACTTTACTATCGAATTTTATGATTTTTCTTCAAAGGTGATTGTGCTAAATCTTTTTAACCTTCAAATACTGTATATTCGTTTTCAATACGAATTTTTGTTTTATTGCGATATTTTTTTATGTATAGAATGATAGGAACCGTCTGAAATTCGAATGCAAGATTTTGGCTTTTTATTTTGTTGATTGGTTTTTTATATGTTTCAGTGGTATTTCAAACAAAAATATCGCTATTGTTACCATATATCTGCTATAGTGATCTTTTAGCTGACTTTTTAGAATGTCGTTTTCTAAAACTTTAAAATTCGTCGAATGACTCTTAATCACCGCAAACAACTTTTTCTGACAGATAAATGTATTTGCTGTTAACAAACTATTAAATAAGTTATTTATACACACATATATTTAAAATATCTTGTATCCTAGTTTTTGACGCATTAGCTCGCTTCTAACAGTCTAAATACAGTCGATGTAATTGGTTTTTTTTAGTGTTTGTTTTAGTATCATATGAACTATCGCTTTAAAAACCTTAAAATATAGCTTCTATTGGATAATATTTTCTTGGAAAGGATTTCACTGGATTTTATATATACTAGCTCTTTTAGAATTTTATTTTGCTGTTTACGATTCTATTGCTAGAATTAAATATGCCAACTTTTTATAAAATTCAAAAATAATTTCCCTTTTCGCTGAATCCTTATGATGACTTTGTTTCATTATAAGTGTATATGCGTTTTAAATAACCTCAAAATAAAATTAATGAAACTAATTGATTACTATAATACTCTATTATTCCAGTAATATTTGCTAGTCTTATTAAAAATATCTATTTTTAGTTAATGATGCTTTTCCTCTATTTTAAAATATTACAGTGAGCTATGTAATGAAAAACCACTTTTAAATCCCTAAGTTTGTTTTATTATAAAAATATAATTTTTTCGCAAATGCTATTTAAAATAATTAACACTTTATAATGTAATAAACATTTTTTTATGAAATTAACATATTTTTAATGGGTCTCTACACTATTTTAGAATATATAAACACTATTTAGCACGAAAATAATTATAACCATTCCTTAAAATTTTTCCGGCGTTAATCAACAAAAAAATGGCAGCTCGGAAATAACTCTAAGTGTTATTCTTGATTACAAAGTTACACATTAATTTTCAAAAAAATATAAAATGCCAGAACTTAACACATTGAAATGTAAATATATTTTCATTATACGAAGTGCAATACAAAATAAATAGCGATTTTACTGGGAAATATGTCTTTTAAGGTAAATATTCATATATAAAATTTATAATATCATTTATAAATGAGTTAATCATAATATACTAAATCCAAATATTGTCGCTATATCCAAGATCGTATATTTCAGCTTATTTTTTTATTATATTATTATATAGGAGCCTACTTTAAAAATGTAGTGTAATGAAAATTTTCATGTTCAAAGAGATTTTTTATATGCTGTTTGCATTTATATGAATATATATAGATGTTATAAAGTTTAAGGATTCATATACAAAAATTATTTTATATTATACCAGGTAAATATAAAATTTAATTTATATTTCACATTATTACTTCTTTATTCAAAATCTGCGCTTTGAAATATAAGTTTCATGACATAGTTAATATCAATAATGTTCCAAAAATATAGATTCTTATGCTAATTTTAAATATGTAATCAATTATATCATTTACCAGTATAATCTTCATGATCATAAACTTTACAAAGTATGATAAATCCTCTTTAGACCAAAATTTATACAATTAAAAAAATATTTATTTTTGTTTATATGTCAACTGTATATTTTTAATGAGATAAAATGACTTTGTTTTATATCCTTAAGTTAAGAATCAAAAGAATTTTGGATAAGGTAAAGACATAATAAAATTCACATACTACATAAAATTAAAGCTTAAATAATAAAAATATTTTCAAGATTATCTAAATTTTTTTATTATAGTTTTTCAAGAATAAAAGATTAAAAAAAGATCATTTGAAATATTTATTTGAAACAAAATTTGGAACCGAAAAATCTTTTATCGTTTTAATTTTATTATGGCATTTGTTATATGTTCGTATTTATAAATTCGATGGCTCAATACATGGGTTTTCTACATATTGCCTGGCATTTTATCATAGCGAAGTACTCTTATTTTAGATTTACCATAAACAAGAAGGAATGAAATAATTTGTTATGCCATTAATAGCCAGATGAATATCACGTTATGATTTTAGATAAAATATCCACGTAGAACTTTGAAATCTGCAGTCTTATTCAATTCTTGAATATTGGATGGTCCGTAAATTTTGTATTTAAAATCATTATAGGTGTTGTTATATATTCCTAACAACATAATATAGCTACATTTATATTAAATTGGCTTTTTTTTACAAAAAAAATATAGAATATTTTTATGAACAAATTAAATGTATTTTTATGGATGATGATGAATTTATACAATACTTGAATAAGTTTTATTTAAATATTTTTGGCTTCTATAAAAACGAGTCTATTCGTATTTTGTAATTCAAAAAAATGCTATCTAGATTAAATCTTATAGTTTTTAATTTTATACAAATATTTTTTTGTTATTGGGTTATAGTGGATGAAAAAATTAATTGTTTTTGTAAATAGAAAAAAAAATGCTTTGGCTGTGTTTTTTAATATTTTTTTCAAACGAGAAATAAATTTCTTAAACTTTTATATCTATTTACAATTTTTATGAAGATTAAATCAAGTAATTTTATTATATAGGATTCAAATATTAAACTAGGTAAAATACATTTATCCATAAATAAGCAAAAAATAAATTTTTAGTAAATAAAGATATTTAGTATGAATGCTTATTTTGATAGCTTCATTAGATGTTTAATATGTCAAGAGATTTTAATATTATTTATGAAGATCCACTGTTTCTTTTAATCATGAAAAAGATTATAGATTAAACCACTAATGTCGTCAAGGATTAAAAAAATAATATATAATTATATAAAAAAATATTGGAAGTAACTGTCTATTGCAAGATACACTGCGCAATAAACGATAAAAACATATGTTACTGTGCAATAAATTATTAAAATATGATTAATAGAAAGTGATCAAGATATATGGCTACCATAAATCAGATAATGTATATTATATTTACGCGGTCGAAATATTTAAGAAATATAGCTGCTGAAGCTCAGTACTTGAACTTTTTAAAGATAAAATGGCGTAGAATATTTATCTACAACCATGTCTGTATTTTTGTTTGTAATTTATTCCTCAAAAATATATAATCAAATATTTTATTTTACAAGAGAATTCCAATCATGAGCAACATTTTTTTCCGGATTATATTAAATCAAGATGTAGTCGCCTTCTTAATAAAATAAATCAGAAAAAATATATATGCAGAAATTCAAAGGCATTTGTATCTGTCCCCATATGACAATTAGATTAGAATCTACTGCTTTATATTGAAAACTGATATATTGATAAGTTACTTAGTGCTAAAAATCCTTTTCAAATCCAGAGTGACAGCAATATTCACAACTCATTAAGTAACTTGAGGTAGTTAAATTGTGGAATCAAGCTACAAAATTGTTTCGAGCTATTTTAGAAATCGATTGATGCAATAATTCAAAATAATTAAACAATTTTATCTAGAAAAACCATCTATAATGTTTTAATCGCTAATAATAACATTAATATAACAAAAATATCGATGCAAACAATGATGAACATATGATAAAATGCATAAAATGTCTTTTTCTTGGGTCACATCTTGATCATCTTAACTATATATTCGATTATCTATTTTATATTCAAGCCAAAATTATAATTTTCAGTGAGATTATCGTTTCTATAATATATGGTTTATTATTCAATTTCCTTATTAATTTGTACCTTCATAACTCATTGATACTGTTTTTTTAGGTTTATTTCGTTTCTATATTTTTTTAAATTATATAAAATAGTTTTGATTTCTAGTTCTTTCATTTACATTATTTATCTTGTGATATGGTGCAACAATTTTCCTATCAGGATATCGCAATTAGAATTTTTACTGTGATCTATTAAATTCTATTATCTATGGATCAAACATCATAAATTCTTGCTATTATTTTATAAACGCCGAGATAACTTTTATTTGCCCAACTATGATAAAATATACAGGATCATTAGAAACACGCAGTTTTACACGTATATTTATATATAATGTATATTTTACTCTGGCAAATACTTGAGGGATCTCGGATTTATATCAGTAGAATAATGATCATAAAAAAAGTATTCTATAATTGTTGGTCTCCATTATTTACTCATAAATTGCTTGCAATAGCTTTAGATTTGATGGTAATCAATAATTTTACTAAAAAAAAAGATTTAAGCGAATTGAATTGTTGTTAAATATATAAATTATAAATCAAGAAATCCATTTAAATATTTTAAGGCCAACATTATTGAATTTCAATTTCCGTAACAAATTATATAGGATGTAAAGAGCAGTGCCAGATATTTTTACGTGTTCTTATGCTGTTTTTTATACAAAGAGCAGATTTCAATCAAATATTTGTATGTTTAGATTCAATAACAAAAAATTAATAAGAACTATTGTATTATTTACAAAGACTGATTAGATGGGTCTAGATTCTATTCTGTCACTTAATAATCGATTTCTAGTTCCAATAATTTAGAAGTTGATTTATTAAATCTAGAAATTAATATACGAATTAAAAGCAAAAACGCGAAAACGTCAATATATGATATAATTGGAAAAAAAAATTATATTCTTTGATGTTACATCGAGATTGAGATCCGTTTAACGGACTTAAAATATATTCTACAAAAAATTATTACAGCTCTCTAATATTGAAACGCTATAATAATAGATAGAAAATGTTATTTTATCTAGAATAACTTATATGGGAATAAATTTACAGATGTATCAAAATTTACCGTACGTATCGTGCTTTAAAAATTACCATTCTTCAAGTATAAATTTGTTTTTTTCTTCTTAAAAGTATAAAATAGGTTTTAGGTGGGATAAAAGATAGCTCGCATTTTCTGATTACTGATGATAGACAAATAGTTTATTACAATTTTTTCGGCTACATATCTATTAATGTTGCTGAAATTGAAATTTTAACAGGCATTAAATTACCAGAAATACACCATTGAAAACCTACAACTAGTATATTTTACGAATTTTTATATAATATTTTTACAAATTAATAAGATGTTATATTTTAATGGTGTTTCATTTGTTCATATAAAAAGATTATAAATATCATTGAATAAGATAAATAAAGAAATAACAATATTCGCGAATTTTATTCTATAATTTATGCTTTTGACAGCATAAATTATTCTGGTAAAACACCTACTGCAAAACATCTTATTATTATTGTATTTTTTCCATAATATATTAGTAGAATAAGTCGTTCAAATTTAAAGAGTTCGAAGATATTTTATTTGCTTGCATGCAATAACTTTTACTAGTTTAATTGCAAAAGAATTTATTTGTTGCAAATAAACCTTTTCTATGTCTGTGATTCTCTTTTGAAACTTAATGAATATTTATATCTTAAAAAAAGCCACTCGCGGTTTTATAATGACAGCCTACATGTTTTATTGTAGAAAAAATATGTTTTGACAGATTTGTGCTTTTGAAGTTTTTTGAATTAAATATTATCTATTTCCTTATTTCATGCTTAAAAAACAGAAAAACTATAAGGAATTTTGTGCTTCTAAACATTTATATCCTATGAAATAAAAAGTTCCTTTATTTTTTAAATGGATCAAAATCCAAATTATTGACGAAATATAAATTATAAGTGCAAAATCCAAAGAGTAATATAAATATTCTATCGCATAAATTTTAAGAGACAATCATACCTTTCTTATATGTTTATACTGTTACAGTACGAATTTATGAACTTTTTTATGTAGGATAAACGAAGTCCGATGTAAAGTATAAAATTTAGACTATTCAAGATTGTTTTAATTTGATAATCAGCATCAAGTTTTAGTATTTTTTACATATATCAACGTTCTAATATAATTATGATTGATTTTGCTGTTCCATAGAAATAATTTTCTGTTTCCTTTTACAAGTATTTTTCAATCCCATCAAATAATTAACTTTCTAAATAGGATGATGCAGAAAAGAGATTGAAACAACTGAATGGTTGCGAGGAGTGCATCTAGAAACAACAAATCCTCTATTATATTGCATCATAAATGGGTGAATTGTATGAAATGTGGGGGAAAATAAATATTATAAGTTTCTCGTTATTTGTGAGTGAAGTTGGTGTCACGCTTTTTTTATAAAGAATGTATTCAAAACCGGTTCTCTCATGCATTATAAAACAACAAACATAAAAATATTGTAAAGATATGGAACTAGAAAATAACTATAAATATGCTTTACAAAACATGAATGTTCTTGACTATCCGTCCTGTGATCGAAGTGCTGCCGTCCGTTTCGTGTTGCAATATAACTGCCAAAATAACATGAACTATCTATAAAAAACTATAAGATTATGTTATAATTTTTAATGTAGTTTAATAGTGTAAATAAAATTCTTATTTTTCGTGTGTTTTCTTTAAAATTTTTTGTTTGAGCCATTCTGACGTTTAAGTGATTTTCTTATAGCAATCTTTTGTTAAATGGGTTTATAGTTGTGATTTTTACATGAAAATATGTGAAAGTATTACATGTGGATTTATGTATTGCGTCTAATATTATTGCATGGAACCTCTTTTTATTACTTATAGTGTTGGTTGGAGGTAAGTGGTTTTAAATAATGCAAGAGAATATTTTGGAGGTGAATTTGCTACCTAAGTTCTCTGAAGAGTCGTGTGGTTTTTTTTTGCGTTCTAAATTTTTTGCTGCATATTTTTATATGTATTATAATGTTGCTGTGGTATTTAAAGGGAAGTGCGATACTTTGTCGTATGTTGTAAATTTCAGTGCTGTATTGATGATTGGTGTATATGCCAGAAACAAATAAGCATCACATCACATGATATTTTATTATTATTTCACAACCTATATTTTTATAGAAAAAGTCAGATATTGAAACAGATGCACGCTTATTATTATTATTCGATATTTTTTGTTGTGTTTTTGAACTTTAAAAATGCTGTTTTTGTCAGTGAATCTATATTTTTTATGCATTTTATGTTGCTAGTTTATTAGTACTTTATGTTTTGAAACAAAATAGTTGATGCATTCATGTTGAAAATACCTCCTTGCAAAATCTTTTCGGCAGAAATGTTGCTTTTCTTGTATCTTTTGGATAGATCTAAAAGTTTTTATGAAGGTATTCTTTTTTGTTTTGCTAGTTCTACTTTTTGCTTTGTAATCAAGAATCTAGTGATCTTGAGATGCATCATTTTGAAAGTTGTATTGTCTCTTTTGATGCTTCCTGTTGGTATAAAAGATTATTTGCAATTTTATGAATTTTGTGCTAACAATCGTATTGCAGAAATATATTTTGCCGTTATTTTGATTGTTTAATATTTAATTTTTTAGATATGAGTTGGTTGTAAAAAGTTCATTATTTAATGATTGTACAAATCTTAAAGGTGTTTATTATATTTTATCTTCATATTGTATCCTGAGAATTTATACTGTGCTATAATGCTATGTATGTAATGTTTATCGTATAGATCTTGAGTTAAAACCCTGATATCTGTTTTTTTTTGTGCCTGTTTATGTTCATTTTTCTCTTAACTTACAATGTGTCATGTCTTTGCTAAAGCTGGGATGTGCATTTTTGTTTTTTACATCAAATTTATGCTTGAAGACTATAGGCTTTTATTTTATGTTTATATTTTTACAGAATCAAGAGGAAGTTTTTTGTAATATGCTCTATATTACACAGCGTTTAAAGCCTAATCTTATATTTTCTAGTTTATCTCATTAATGTGAATACTATGCGATTTCATATGCTTTTTTATGGCTGGATTTGTGTGATGGCAATTTCTATGTGCTCTTATTAGAGTTTTATTTCTTTAAACATTATTGTTTTTATATATACCTCATATGTATATTTATCATTCATTACCTGACAATAGAAATCATATAGTTTTCGTGGGCTTTTTTATGCAAATTCTGGCCATGAAGACGTAGCTAGTGGATATTTTATTGCGCTATGATTTGAAAAGAAGTTTAAATATGGATATATTTAGATATTGATATGTTCTTTGCAGTTTTTTACATAAAATGTGCCGTTTTAACCGATCATATTGCCTTAGGCTAGGCTGATGTTGCACCACATGATGTTTTATTAATCCAGAAAATATCTACCCATACAATTTTTTTTTAATTTGTATTCATTATTACGACATTGTACTACGAAAAAATTATATGAAAATATGTCTTCCTACAATAGCTGTTCATGAATAGCGTTATTGTATAATTTGTTGCTTAGCCAGATAATATAGCAATATAAATCATAATATTTTTTATAAGTTTCATATGGCGAGTAGCAAGTTTTTTAATAAATTTTTAACAGAGTCAAATGAATTATGAGTGCAAAATTATTTCTTCAAAAAAAAATAATGCATAAAAAAAGACTATATCCGAATTCCTGTATTATATATTTAGTGCTGTTTTTATTTATACCAACACTCATAAAATATATTTTTAGATATTTAAAACTTACAATTCACCGAAAAAATAAAACTGTTATATATAGAATCTGTTAAGCATAAGCCAGTCGCATCTTGTATACATTACAATTTGTGTTTTTGCAAGACAATATTGGCGATATATAACAGGTACAGTAATCATAAATATAAGTAACAGCATTTAAAAAAATGTTTTATCTATTATATTAGAATCTGAACGATAGTGTGGGGGTCTGATTGTCTCTCAAAACAATGTATAGACTGAAGATCTATCTCTAGTGAGTATGCGCACTCTTTGAAAAGATTCGCTAATCTTTGTTTTTCAAATATCAAATGCAATTTTTATTGCAATATATAGTACAATAAATCCGACCAAAAAATTTATATTAGAAAAAATCATTTTGAAGTTAAAGAAAAGTGTTATCTTGGAAATAGCCATTTAAATATTAAAAATATATACGAAATAATAAATATAAATTTTATATAATTTGGATGTCTTTTATTATGGTATATTCATCAAAAAGGATAAAAATCAAACATTTGCAATTTTAGGAAGAAAATCTAAGTTTCATAATACATCTGCATGCTTTAATTAAGTATGATCATATTTTATATATAGCCGTCTAGAATTCACATATCATTAAGCTTGCTAAATCAAAACTGTTAATAATTTTAGTGATAATGTTTAACGTTGCATATAAAATGCTAAAAAAAGTTTGAGCAAATTTAAAAAATAAGAATCACTGTTTAATTTAATGGTATAATTATTTGTGTGAAATTTAAAAAAACCTTAATTTATAACTTTAAAAAATTAATAATAACGCCAAAAATAGTGCAATTTTATCGAAAACAAATTTTTTTTAACATTTAAATCGTATGTAAAATAACTTAAAAAAATAGAGAAAAATAAAGAATGAGCTAATAATCACCGTAGGATGCAAAACGGCTATGTCTTGCAAAGATCCGGAACCAAATATATATTTTAAGTGTTAATTCCTATAAAGGGAAGTTTTTACCACAAGAAACTTTTTTTTAAGGTCAATAGAATTTTTGTGTCTAAAACAATTATCATTCTAAATTCTAGATTACTGCGATATATTTACAATATCGATTTGTAATAGGAAATAAAAATACACCTTACCTTTATAAAATATGTTATGTTTTTTTTATATATTATTCGCATTTTAATAAAGAACGAAATTATTGGATTGAATTGAGTGTTTTAATCTATAGAAAGCGGCAAATGTATAATTATCTAATAATCTTACCACATAAATAAATAAGAATGTTTGAATTTTCGGATACATTTATTAGAGCAAGTAAATATCATTGGAGGATATTTTAGTTACCTAAGATTAAATAGAAACTATATTATGAAATATTGTGTTATAATAGAAGTTTTAAAAACGACTAAAACAATTTATAAATTTGTATTGAATATGTAGACCATAAAAGAATCTATCAAATTAAATAGAGTGTTTTCGTATTTTATTTATATCTTTTTGAAAATCTGGGTTCAATAAAACCTTTTTGTGTGTCTATAGAAATCATAAAAATATAATATACGAAATGACTACTATTAGGATGTCGAAATAGGTTGTCTTTTGACGATTTCACCTGATATATTTTGAAGAAAGATATTCCAAATATTTAATTTATCTATATATAAATATCTTTGAATGTCTGATTCAGATGCTGTAATTTCATGTTTTAATAAAACGGAATTTTATATAATCTTTTTTCAAACTTATTTATTCCTGTATTATATACGCTTCTTTATAAAAAAATATATACCAGTTTTGTAGCAAGATTAAATTAGAATCTTTAAATTTAAATAAGTTATTACTATATTAATGTTTTTCTTTATTTGACCTTCGGTAGATCGTAAAGAATCAACTTCGATATATACTAGACACACAAATAATTTATAGACACTAAATTATGTTTTTTTTTTGATTTTTTTTCCATGATTGCATTTGTATAAGTTTTTCATGATCCAAGGAGAAGTATGAACACAATAGAAAAAAAGAAAATCCAACCTATGATTTTTTTCATTGCTTAATACTTACTGCTTTATTGCCCATGGAATATCTAAACTCCATCAAACTTTCTAACGCCATATAATGCCGAAGTTATAAATATATGATTTTGTATTTGATTGATAGATCATGGCACCGACAATACGTGAAAAAAAAAGAAAACTTACTATATTTATACTTTGTATAATTTCTATATGCTTTTTATACATCTATATTTATTGCTTTAAATATTTTTTTTTTGTTTTATAATACGGATTTTAATAATATCATAACAGGGGTGCACATCGCAAGCATTTAAAGATATAATTTTAAAGTTTTTATGTTAAATTAAAATTTTTTTCAAATTCACATTCGTCTATATGCCATCCGAGGCGTATAAAAACCATTAAACTGAGTTTATGCTCATAAATTATTTGAATTAAAAATTGTAAAGTGTAATGTTTATGTTTTTTTCTATTTTTGTACTTTATGATCTCTTGTTACGACCAAGAAAGATATCGATACCATAATGGTTAGAATCTATATCTAGTAGTTCTTTATTAAAGCTGGTTTTTGCTAGAATTTCTAATTTTAAGAATTCAAATACAGATGTATCACTGTTTATTCCGATTAAGATTATGTGATTTTGACATCTATATACTTTCCGCTTATTTGTAAACATTTAAAAGCTAGCAAATTGGATGGCAATCTTTAACATAACCACAAAATTTTCGCGGTTTTATAATGATAAAAATACATTTTTTAGTTATATTCTTTTGTGATGACGTAAATCATTTTTTAAGCATAATAAAAGAAGTAAATGTTAGTCAATTTGTATTTTTTTTAGTCGAAGCCAATTTTAAATATTATATATGTACAAATTATTAAATATTTATATTTTTTATGTAAAAAAACTTGTCAGAAAATTCCAATATTATATAAAAAAGGAAGTATTTATATAGACAAAACTTTATCTATATAAATAAAAATAAAAGAAGTAATATCATTTCAACCCTAAAATATGTTTATTTTACTTAAAAAATATCAGTACTTATTTTAAAAATGATTTTAAATTATTTTATATGCCATGGATCTAGAAAATATTGTTTTAAAAAAAAACAATCTTGTAGTTGCAGTTATATTTAGATAGTCTCTATAAAATAATGTTGTTTATGAATTATTAAAAATAACTATTTCCATAAAAGATTATATTAAAATACTTATTTCTATAAATTAAGCAAGATATTTTTAATTTTTTTATTAATTCAATGCACGTAATGAAAGATAAATAATTGCACAATTTAAAGAGAATTCTTTTATGCGTAAATATGCATATTTTAGACTGAAATAGTTATTTTCTAACTTTGAATTTAGAGAAATTATGATATTTAAATGGAACAGAGAAGCAACAAAACATTGAAAAATGCAAATGGGATCATTTCATTTTTAAACCTGAAATCCTAACAAAGGTATAAATAGTAAGTTTTCTGCGTAGATATATCTTGCAAATAGCATCTGGTATATATAAAAATACTAAAAATCGTATCTAGAGCCCATCAAGGCATCTCATCATTATTTTCATAACACAGAGAGATACAGCGATTGTATAGATTTTTTATTGCTATAGTACTCATCTGACTCGCAATATAAGTTTTTTAGCAACAAAGTTTATGTTAAAACAGCAACCATACTCTAGATCTTATTAAATCAAAATAGCGACAAGAGTTTTTCAATGTCGCCCACAACAAATATATATAAGGGATTAAATGTATTTGCAACAAAAAAAAACCAGATGCTTCAAACATATATAATAGAAATTTTTTATATACATATGAATCGGTACTTCAAACATAGTATACAAGTTATAGATGTATAGATGAATCAAGTGACTTCTTTAATACGATAAATGAAATGTAAAATTCTTTTATACATCACAAAAAAAAGATTTACAGCTTGATTATTTTTGTTACAAGATCAAACCAATAAAAATAAAAAGCCAAGATATACGAAAAATGACATTTATTATCTTATGAAAAATACATGGACTGTTACCTTATATATTTTCATTATATTCTTGTTATTGTATAAAAAAGCCACATAATATTTATACGTTTTTCGTGTCATAAGAGAATGTATTTATAATTTATTTATAGCCTGGATACTGATTTCATCATTATAGCATGTTTTAAAATTGTAAAATATATTTTCTCGGAATTTCTAAACGATAATAAATAAAATACTTGCTTATTACTGTATTAAGTACGTCAAAATTTATTTTCTGTTTTTTTTCGATATAAATTTAAACAAAAAATCATGTGTCTAAATATTAAATAAATAAGAATAATATTTGATATCACCACTGAATTATTTTTGTTTGTTTTTATTTCACATAAATCATTAATTGATATTTTCATAGAAAAATTAAAAGATATAAGATCCAAAATTCAAATAAATCTTAATTTAAAACTATAATATTTGTTATATAATATAATTATTAAGTATTTGCAACGCAAGTAGACTGTAGATAAACATTAAATAATCTGTAGGTTAAAAATAATTTTCTATAATATTTATGTCTCATAGAACGCTTAGCGAATTTATAAGCTATTTTAAATATATAAAAAATAATTTTAAATTGTTTCTATATTTTTTAATTTGATAAAGATGTAGTTAGCGCTATTTATTTGCAAAATCAATTCTATCACGCGCATTAGTATTGGGATATATATTTCTACCGTTATATAGGAAAATATCCATAATACTATGGAATTTTGTTTTAAATGTACATCGAGGTCTTAACTAAAAAGAGAAAAGATTATTTTATGTTTGCTAGCTAAATCTATATTTCGATAAGATATGATAATTTAAAATAGCAGACTGGAAATTTTATCACACTTATTACTGTGAATAAGTATTTTAGTGTTTCTGTAATTGATTTTTTCTTGTATACATCTAACTTAATCGCCATATTCAATATTCAATAAATTATAGCAAATAGATATATTTTCAACGGAATCAAAGGATATAGTAATTACCTGACTAACTTTATATAATTCACATAACCAACAGAATATTAGCTTTTGTTGAAATCTTCCAATAATGCATTTATGATAATTTTTATGATATTATGCTCCTTTTTAATAATAATGCACAATAAAACATAAAATTTCGGTTTTTTTACAGAAATATATACGCTTTACCCTTTTTATTTTTTGACTGTTCTAAAAATTTACTTTCTTCTGCATCAATTTTTATATTGCATCGCAGAGCTAAGTGCTTATGAGTCCATGTTTAATCAACGCATTTATAATAATTAAAACAATATGCCAGACACGCATCTCACTATAGACTTTGAGACTTAATTTTATTTACATTGCATTAAAATAAAACCCAATTTTTTTTTAAATTCTTCAATATCTTATATTATATATAAATATGTTTGGTTTTTATATCGTTGCTTTACAAAATATATTACAATAATTCGAAATTATTTGTGAATTGCATACATTTGAATAACATAATCATATGTTTGAACGTTGATTGTTGTTATTCTAAGTTATAATATTCAAAACAATAGCAAAAATTTAAATTTTGAGTCTATTCGTGATATTTGTTATATTTACTGCATGTGTAAACATATATATAATTTTTCTCAGAAAATTTAATAATTCCATTTAAAGGGAGCAGTCGATTCAAATTCTTGTGTATGTTTGTTTTAGATATAAATGCAACATTTTAGATTTTCGTTCAGCATTAGAAATTATTTTAAGTTTTGATGGTTTTTTTGACCCATAGAATAGCTTTATATTTGCTTTTTTAGATAGATATATATAACAACCAAGAGAGTCATGAGCCATAAATTTAAACAATACCTTGATACAGTGGAGAGAAAATACAGTAATATTGATTGGAAAGATTAAATCATATGATTTGGGGGATATTTTACAATTAATGCAACAGATTTTCTCCACAAATAATTTTAATGTATTTACCTGTGCTCGTTGTCGGCAAGAAATTCACGTTTCATAATTTTTTTATGAGCTTTAATATATTTTGTATATGTTGAATGCTTGGATATAGATGTGATGAGAGAATGAACTTGAAAACAGTGGTGAGTAATGTTAGATAGAATATATTTATGATAATGTGAACATACAGATACTAAATAAAAATATTTTTTAATAATATGATGTCGAAATGGAAGTTATACATATTTAATACAATGAAGGAAGAAATATAATAAATAAATAAAAAGAAAATATTTGATATTTTATGGAGTTATATATGTACCAATAATATTTATCATTATATAATACGTTTTTATGGATTAATTTATAAAGAATATATGTAAAAAATAATTCAAGAATGTAGAGTTCAAAAATGAATTTCTAAAGATAAAAATTAAAATAAAAATTTAAGATACAAAAAATTTTATGAGTACAGTTCTGATCAGCAATAGATTAAAAGGAAATTAATAATTTTTGTATCTATAGAGCTATATAAAGCTGTGATTTGTCTGATAAATAATATTTATATGAAGAGCGACGACTAAATGGGCAGCAGATTATATTTCCGTAGTTTTTTTATGGACAAATTTGATAAATGGATATGTTTTTGAGAGTGAAAATTTTGTTATTGATTGATGACATTAAAAGGAGAACGTTGGAATTGTAAAAATTCTTAAAGAAAAAACTATAAATATACCGTCAAAAAATGAAATTATTGAATGTTTTTATAAATTTAAAGGATGTTGTACAATGTTAGAAGACAAAAAATATGATTTTTAAAATGAATATTATTCTAAGATTGTGAATTTTTGATATGAATATAATGATAAGAGCAAAATAATCATTTGTTTGTCAGAAATACTGTTAAAAGGATATTTCTACTGAATGCATGTCGTAAAAATCTTTTGATGCATTAAACTTCTGATCTATGTATATGGATGTCCTTTAAGGGGTTTAAAGTATAGATGAATAGGATTATTCCGAGAATATTTTATCATATGCATGTTGCTTTGATAAAAGAGTTTTTTGATGTATAAATTACCGGCAAAAAACACATTACAAAGAGCAGTTTTTTTTTAGCAGGATGTTATAGTGGTATGTATCTTTATTATGGAAAATTTTTAGATGAATCTAGTTTTGTTGCTAAGGAATTTAAATTTTCGTGAAATTATAGTTACATCTGTCAACGTTGTTCAGAAGTTTATATTACGATGTGGATTATGGGAAAAGAACCATAGACCAAAAAACCAATAAAAAAAAACACATACTGTTATATGTTTTTTGCTTTAATGATCTAAATAACAAAAGTAATGTGAATATGACAATCATGAATATACAAAAAAGATGATATTGTATATGCGAATTATCAAAAAAAATAATTTTTTAATAAAGATCTAGAACATGTTCCCTCTTTTTAGGCTATGATCAAAAATTATATAAAGTTTTACCGTGTAAATTTTAATTAAAAAAATTATTTATAATTATTATTTAATATCACAGTGTTAAAATTATTTTTTGACATCAGTGGATGATTTGGGCTTCTAAAGTATAAGAATGCACGTAAATGTGTTAAAGACAGCAAAGAAAAACCATTTAAGAAGAAAAAATCCCATAAAAAATATAGATTATATGAATATTAGTGTCAAGAGCGTTCTATATATGCAAGATAATGATTCAAGCTACAAATTGAAACCCATTAGGTTTTTTCTAAAGTTAAAATTGATCATTGATTTAAGATGGATGATTTTGGGAAACTTATGCAATATTCCACAATTTCATTTTCTATTATTTTTTGTTGACTATAAGATAACCTATAATATAAGAAATGATGATTATGCTAATAATTTATATTTTAATATGATTAAAGTATGCATTTTCATGATTTTAAAACGTTCACATGCTTTGAAATAACTAGTTTTGGTTTTAAAGTCAAAATAGATAAAAGTTTCGTGATGTATGTGACTTAATGAATCTACTTTCATCATAGCATACTTCTAATCTTCATTTATTTAAGTAAATTTATGATTCATTTTTTGTATGTCTTATATTTTCAAGCAAAAACCCTTTGGAAATGACTTTTATAAGAAATAGTTTGATTTTGCGAAAAAATGATAATTAGTATGTAAAATATTTTAATTTTTCCTGTATATTTAAATTTTTAGAATCTTTAATGATGCTAATAAATGATAGAATTTTATGAAAAAGAATCTAACACAATGTGAATGGTTTTTTTATTTTAAAATGTTTATAATGTGAAGTTTGAAGGATGATACGGAATATCGGAGCTACATAGAATGCATATTAAATAGATAAAAAAATATAATTCTTAATATCTAATAAGAAAGAAAACAAACTATTATTTTTTGGAGATAAGTTTGGTAAAAAAGATAAAGACTGAAATATTATAATCATAAAAGTACAAAATTTGATAAGTAAATAGATATAATGCAAACAAATGTAAATAGACAGTAAAAAAATACATTTTTAATGTCAATTACAAAATTTTTGGGACAGAATATTGAATTTGCCACAATGAAAGCGTGTTTATTTAGATTATTTATTTGTATTTCAGGCTAAATTCAACCATAATAGAGAGGTAATCATGGAAAATTTCATCAATTATAGTTTTAACATGCTTAATCAATTTTCGTAGTTTTTATTGTATTGTAGAATTAACAACAATCACGATAAAAAGAAAGTTAGAAGCAAATAATTATATTCTACCAAAAAAGATTCTATAGTATGGCATTATAGTTTATTACAAATACAATAATTTCAATACAGTTAAACAGTAACTTTAATGGTCATAAAACCTATTTGCTTACAGATTATTATATTTTGCACATATTTTATCATCAAATGACACAAAATTTTAAAAATTTTTTTTAATATAATTTGTAAGCCTTCATATTTTTGAGAATCTAGATGGCGCTATAATTTATTCGAACGCTAGAACATTTACCATTTTAAGAATTAATAGAGAACTTTTAATAAAATCAAATAGATTTGTTTTTGTATATATGATCGCTTTATGTACTCTATTTATAGATACAATATTTGTTCAAATATAATTCATAATAATATTATTAAAAGATCAGTATTAAAGGTTATTCTCGGAATTTATATTTATTTTTTTAAACAAACTAATACGTGATTATTATTCCATACTATGATCATCGTTAGAATCTTGGCTTTTGCCTCTATAAAAACATCACTTTCTATACCTTATCTTCAAGAACTAAAATTTCAAGGGTTTTCCTCAATCCTAAAGTTCGAATATAAGCCTCATTTTGACAATAAAATTATATTCTATATCATAAGCGATTTTTTTGGTTTATGGAATAAAATTCTTTTTTTAAAGATGTCATTTACTGATGCTAAGACAGCCTAATTATAATATTGCACAATACTATATGCATATTTTATAATCTCCCTTCCTTAGTTTCCTCAGATGCTCTTCATCTGTTTCAACCACAAATAATTGCGATTTTTGTGCATCCGATAGAGCATCATTAATAGAAAAATGATATAATGATTATTAATAAATACTAAACATTAAGCTACATCATAAAAATATAAAATTACATTATTAATCAACAGTAAATGTGTACAATGCAGTAAAACAAATTCTATTAGTAATAATTTTATGTAAATTTATTTAATTATTTATCCATAAAATAATAAGAAGAACAGCATTTTTTATTAACTTTTATTTATTATATTGCAAAAGTTCTTAAACAGATATTCATAATAACATTAATATAGGCAGATTCACAATTTAAAAATTAAGATTTGAAGATGAGGAAAAAATCTACAAAAGAAAATCTTAAATAATTGCGGTTAATTATGATTATATACAAATAAATAATTATAGCATTACATAATGAATTTTAAAAAAATAGATTTATTTTATAGTAGGAAGGATTGTCATTCAAAGAATTCAATTTATTTACAAAACCCACCAGAATAGCTTTTTATCGAGATAAAATTTGGACATAGCCTTCGGCCTATGTTTTAAAACACAATTCTAATTCTTTCTATTATAGCGACCATCCTACTAACACACCTTACATCTTTTGTTCTATTCAGGCGAGAGGATCGTATTAGCGCCAAATCCATTCTGAAACGCCAAATTCTTTCCATAAGATAATAAAATCTTTATCTTCTCAAAGCCTTCAGCAGGAGCGGAGATATCTTAAATCTTTTTGACGTGATTTTACAAGTCTTGTAATGGATTTCACATAAATGGGCATTTAAAATTTATGATAAAAAGTAAAGAGTAAAATAGATGCCAAGAATAATGAATTTAAAAATGCATATAAAGGATCACAGAATACAATTGAATGTAAATATGGAGAATGCTGATATTAGTAATAAAAAATTGAGTCTTTTTTGAATTGCATTTATGATGTTTTTATTGCTAAAAGCTATAAAATTTTGGCGATATTTGAAATAAAAGATTGTATTTATATAATATTTCAGGGATAAATATATATAATAATAAAAATTCATGACATAAAACCAAATATGACATTCAAGTATCTAATCTAAATGAATAATGTACTCAATTCATAATACAAAGAAGTTTACAAATGTTTAAAAACACTAAAAATAAAATATTTATCATCATAAAAAAAATATAAAATCGGAACAATTATTTTTTATGGACAAGAACATATGAAAAGAGATAGAAGGTTCTGCAAAAAAAAATAGCAAAAATATTTAAAATTTACATTTCAAAATCAAATGACCGGGATAACTTACTAAATATATACAAAAGAAATCTGGCCTTAGAAGAGAAATGTGGATGCATAACAATTTTTCGTCAAGAAACAAAATGGATTTTAGCATCTCGAAAATTGTAAATATAGCTCTTTGTAACAAAAACAAGTTAATTGCAATTTGAATTTTACCCAAAAAATTTTAAATTTATTAAACAATATTTTTCACGTCTAAAAGACTGAAAACTTAGCAATTTAATGGACTAACCTGATATTTTTACCGAAAAATGTTATAAACAAAAAATTCATAAGTTTTGCGCTTCCTATTACATCCACTATTGGATATGATCCAGTAAGGATACAAATTATATAGTGAAACCTTTTAAAAATTTCCTCATAGTGAGTTCTATCATAAAATCACACTAGGATTTCTGATTAGTAAAAAAAGATCTTTACCTAGCAAAGTAAACATAGTAGTACAAAAATTTTATAATATTTCTATAAGATTTATCGGTTGACAACAGCAAATATATACAATTATAAGAAAAGCATGATTCTGCCTAACAAAAACCTAAGGATACCAATTAGTGCGTTAATTAAGTGTATTTTATGTTTTTACTAAACTAGACTTTATAAAAAAAGGGTTTAAACTCTAAGAAATGCATTTTATACAAATTATAAAGTTTAAAAATAGAATTAGGGAGCATAAGCTTGTATCAATCATTTTTTTTTATATATTGTTTTTCGACGCTAAGAATTTCTTTAAAAGTTGTTTTTTAACATAGTATTATAAAAAAGAACAAATTAGACATTAAAAATATACCTGAAAGATTTTTCCTAATATTTAAACTAATATTATATCTTTAAATTAAAAGTTTACTTAAAACAGTCTGCTAAAAATATACTTTACATATTTTAACACATTTTATTATATTACATTCTATATTTATATCTTGAATACTAATTTAGAAATCTTTTGTGTGTGTCTGTATTTTGACATAAAGAATTAAAATAAGTAAATGAACCCCTTTTGTTTATTCTAAAGCATGCAAAAAAATTATAATATTAATAAGTCGCTAAATAAATTTAATTTGTGTTTTTAAATCAATGTCAAAACTCATTAATTATCTGTGCTCTCTTAACAAATTTAAGTTTTTTATAGGCGAAAACAAGACATTTATTAATACTAAAAATATTTATTTTTGGTTTTTAGTTCAAACAAGGAAATAATATGTTAATATATCCAAATATTAGTTTCTTCTGAATCTTATTAAGTTATCGGATGGAATTAATAGCGCAAATAGTTTTTATATTCTAAAAAAATATCTAATATACTAACGATATATAAATTCCAAACAAATTTTTTCACGATATAAATTAGAAACAATTTGGCCGAAGTTCAATGAAAAATAAAGCGGACTTGTAGAATAGATAAACCAATATTAAAACTATAGAACTAGACATTTGTTTCATATATAAATAAAAAGAATTAATAACAGGCAAAACAATATTTTTATGGGCTAAATTTATAGCTTGTATTTAAGTTTCTTCTCGAGCATATGATGCTTGATTCCCTGCAAACACACAGCATTTTTATACATTTTATTATCTTCTCCTCTTCAAAGTCTTCTTCAATACCTTCTCACTTCCTTATGAGAACTAAATATTCAATCATTTATTATTATGAATATATTGATTTTTTTGGATAAGTTATTTATATAGAAATAATCTTTTGCATAAAATAACCAACGATAAATATATTCATGAATAACACCTTACGTATTTGATTTATAATAATTTATAATTTTTATATATTTATGAATTTTAAATGAATTTTTTTATATTTATATAATAGATCAAACTTTAATAGTATTAAATAAAAAACAATTATTATATTTTTTATACCGAAATAGCCTTTTCATGGATTAATAGTATCAAAAAGAATTTAAATTGATTTTATATATTTTAATTTCTAACTTAGATTCGCAAATAATAAACTGACATTTTTTATTATTAACACATCTAAATTGTCTCTGAAAAGATACTTTAATACTGCAATCTTATAGACTAATATATGAATCTAATAAAAGAAGATCTAATATATATTAAAAAATCCAACTCACCATTTAATATTATATCAAACATCGCAATGCGTAGAAGCGTGAAAATTATTTTAGGAAGTATTAAAAATGTATTACAAAAATAAAACGTATTATAACGAATTACAGACTTTTTAAAAATTTAAATGTTCATAATATTCTGAATGAACTTTTTACAAAAAAAATACAGTGACTTCAAAAAATTAGTTACATAGATGTCTCTTTAGATGGTAAGTCATCATAATATAAGCAAATTTCATAAATAAACTTATATTTTTACGTTTGAGGTTGCAAAAATACAATACAATTAAAATCGAATGATTATTTAGATATAAAAATGCTACAGTATATTTTTAATTCCTATTGTATATTTTATGCATTGAATAGTATTGTTAGAAATCCCATTGCACATATCACAATGCCACATTAATTTTAAGAGATATAGCTTGAGAGCAATCGCTTAACGTTGCGATTTCATGTAATATAAAAAAGCCAGTTTAATTTTAATCCAATCCATCAGATAGATAAAAAAACTCATAAAATATGAAATTTCGAAGAAGAAATGATTAAAAAATTATTTTAATTCAAATATTACAATTCGATTTGCTTTTTTAAAAATAAAACTCTAAAACTCAGTGGTTTTTCCTAACGTAAATGTTTTTTTACAGCAAAAAAATTAAAAAATCTTATCTGTCTATATGTAAATTTTTTTTAATTTGTAAAAGAAAATAACACCATAGTCTATGGAATGATAATCCGCGTATTCTACTTTTATTAATATTGCCTTTATATTCGAAGAATCGATACAAGGTTTCATTTTTATGTATATTGAATATAGTAATCTAGCAGTTTTATTTTTAGCAGTTTTCATATACACCAAAGAAATACTATATATCAATTTTAAAATTTGTACATTAAGAATTCATTGTAAATTTGATTTTTTAAATAATAAATCGCAGGTTATGAAAAATTTATCTCTTGCATGTGAATATATTATTCGTTAATTACGAAACCAATATAAACGAAGCTAAAATATTTGTATCTATATGTAATAGCAGCATTTAAATTAAATAATAAAAAGAAGCAATATCAGAATTTAGATACCTATAAAAACAATTAATAGGCTAAAAAAAACATAAATACGAGTGATAGTTAGAAAAAAAATAATCTATTGATATTTTTAAAACTGAATCATTTAGCACGAACACAAAAACATGAAGAAAAACAAATGAAGAAGTGATGAATGTATTTAAATCATATAAAATAACAATTAAAGTATATATATGGTGTAAAAGCAAAAAATACGTACAAAAAAACAGGAAAACCGGTTAAATTATAGCTTTTAAATGTGTCGAATTGACAAGATGCAATTAGATAAACGGCCCCAAAAAATAAATTACAGATTCGCAGACTAAAGCTATAGCATGATAAGAGAAAATAGTAAGATAATAACAAGTTCTTTGAGGGATCTCACGTATGATTGATAAATAAATTTATAGACATATTCATATGAAGTAAACAGAAAAAACGAAAATAGCTTTTTAAAGAAATATAACCGTAGAGAATCCAAAATTTTTAAAAATTTATGACCAAAGTGCGAAGTAAAGAAATAGTAAGAATCTAATGTCAAGAAATAAAATATTATACCGTGAAGAAAAACTAGAAGATCTGACACATAGTCACAAATATATTTATTTGTTTTTATGTTTATGAAAATAATTTAATATATATTGTCCATAAACAGTTCGAAGCCTTTTTAATGAAAAATAAGCGAAGGGAAACGAAAACGAAACATTCAGTTGATTTTTTTGCTATATTTTATATAGGCATACTACAAAAAGAATGATCGGAAATTTTCATACATGAAAATATACAGTTGATGCATATGGAATTTAAATATGCCGAAAAAAGATTTTATAAAGTTACAGGCACACATTTAAATATAAAATCTATTTTCACCAGACATTATAATAATTTAATTATAAGAAAGGAGTTGCATATTAATTAAGCTGTATTAAGCGATCATAAGTATAAAGATACTATAATAGTTTTGGCTTTTATTATGCAAACTATTTTATTGCAAACTATTTTATTGCAAAATATTTAATTTCATTGAATATTTATTTAACTTCGCCACGATTATTTATTCGATAAACAACTTTACAAAGCAGTATAAATAGTGTAAAAGAGCCTGATTTTTAAATTTTTTGCAAAATCATTAAATCAAGAGTTTATCTTTCAAGGCATATCGAGAATTTTTTTTGATACGTCAAGATATTGCAAAATTATAAGATCCTGTAAATTCACATAAAAAATAAAAAAAGAAGCTAGATCATAATATTTTATATTTAAGATCTCAAAATTGAGGGCGATGCAAGAATGCCGAAAGAAAGTAAAGCATAAGAAAAAAATGATTTATAATATTGATTATAATGTAATTTTTTATTTAAAAATTAACTTTACGTTAAAATTTAATCATGCTTCGTCTTACGTTCGTGTCGTAAAATTTTAGATTCATACTCAGTGCTTACTAGATGGTTCCATCTTATAATACCTTAGTGAAATTATTTTGAAATCTTTGTTCCCGAGAAGAAACTATTATCTTCAATGCCATTTTTTGTCTCTAGCATTATTTCACGTGGTTTATATTCCAATTCTAGACTTTACTTTTAGATCCACAGCTATATTCATTCTTGTGATATTGGATGTCTCTTAAACCATTTGTGAGGACACAATGGACTTATGAGCATGAATTTTTATGAACATAAAAAATTACAATATTATGACTTTCAATGACTTAAAAATACCTTTTAATTCCACTCCATTTATATTAATCATAAGGAAGCGATAATTTATTGACGAATAATTGGAAAGTTATCAATTTCTTATCCAAGATTTCTTTTTTTGTTTTTGAATTTGACGCTTGTTTAAAAAAGAAGTATTGTTTGTGGAATATACAATTTCTGTGTTTATACACCAATTTTGATCGATATATAGACATCTAGCAAATAAAAATTATTTGTTCTATTAAATCATAATGAATATTCATCTAACTAAGTTCTTTTATTTGTTTATAATTAAAAAAAAAATATTTACAAATATAATTAACTTAGAAAGTTTTTCCATATAAATAAATTGCGTAAAAATGTCATTTAGTAACGTAATTTTTTTACTAGGCACAGTCCATCTAACGAAAATAAGAAAAAATAATAGTTTAGAATCGAATGTAATTGTTTTAATCGAACTATAAGTATTTTTCGCATATTTATCAGCATTTCTCAAGTTTTTGAATTGAGATACGATAGACACACCATTTCTAAAGATATGCTGATCACTTAATATAGCATATATAAATATGAAACCATATATCCCGTGATAGACGAAAACAATTTAGGTAAAAATTACGGTTAAAGTGCTAGAAGTAAAAATCATTTCAAGATGCATTATAATCCGTAAAACAATATTTGCAGCAGAAACATACGCCTTTTGGAATTGATAGTAAAAGAATCCGAGTATTAGATTCTAAACATTTCTATACACGCGGTAGATTTATCTAAAATACAAATCTACTGAATTATAATCCTTTAAAATTTCAAACTATCTAACGACTGAATTTTTTTTACAGCTTTATACTTGTCTTCGCTTGCGAGTTTTCTTTTTTGTATCTATTAGTTTCTATGATAATTCATTTACCGTCCTTATCTTATTTAATTTTATATGAATACTTTGATCTGAATCGACTATTCACACATTATATATGTAAAATCACACAATAAATGCCTTTTTCAAAAATATTAATATCTACAAAAAATATACCTAGAGATTTTAAGGCATAAATCTGCCTTCCTGTGCACATATAAACTACATTTATCAAATAAATTATAAAATTTTTATAATATACAACTGCAATGGTGTATAGAAAGCATGATCAAGAAAACGATAACTCAATTAACACCACATAATCTTTTTTTATTTTAGTTTAAAGTTCTAACAAAAACTTTTTAAGTTTATTAAGGCTTCAAAAAATTAAATTTAAATTATATAACATAAAAGAATGTGCAGATCATTATCTGTAATTCATTTTTAATGTCAAAAAAAATGATTTATATCATTCACTTGTCCAAAATCTTTGGTGGAGATTTGGGTTAAAAAAATTTAGGATATAACGAGATTCATTTTCCTTCGATTTACAGTAAAGAGCAAAAAATTGTGCTATGTTTATTTGTATTTGTTAGTTTTTATAATATAATAATAAAGTTTATGCAAAAATATGAATTTACTATTATTGTTTCGTTTTTACCATCTTTGTCATCTAATATATATAAATACGAGAGTTATGCACAAAAATTGCCAAATTGTGTGCTATTTAAGTAAGATTAAAGCATTTTACTGATAGTTATTGAATTAAATATGTTCATCAGTTATATTTATACATTAAATCATTGATTTCTGTACTTTTATGGTTATTTTGTTTTTATATCTACGTAGATTACTATAATTCGGTTTTGTTTTTATGGTATATATTTTTATTATTTATTTTTCCAATCAGTTAAACAATTTTTCTATCTAGGAATCAATTAATCAATTTTAGAGGTGATTTTATAACTTAAATTTATAGATAAAACGTCACACATTCTTTCCATTTTATAATAAGCACCTAGATAGGTTTTATAATTCCTATTCATGTTTTTATTTATAAGAATTAATAATTTAAAAACGCATTTTTTTTAATATATTTAAAAAAAAAGGTATATTTTTTAACTCTCCCACGTTATTATAACTGTTAAGAATTTCTATTTTTATTCTGGTAAATATTAAAGGGATTAAGGCTTTTATTTTTCAATCACGATCCTAAACAAAAAAATACTGGATACTTATTTTAGAATCACTTATTTGGGCCAATTCTTAAATATTGTGACTTCAAATCATATAATCGTAATAAAACACACAAAAGGTATGTCTTTTATATTTTATAAATGACATATGAAGTCTAAAATGAAAATATATAAATTAATGACCAAAAGCTTTAGAAAATCCATTTATATGAAGCATAATCATCCCAAGTCAAAAAATATAGGATATATGTGCAAGAGTATGAAGCTGGAATATTTAATTGGGAATCATGAAAATCTTTTTATGATATAATAATACAACCAGATAATTTTTATCCTGAATTTTTACTAATATTTACTAAAAAAAGTCGTGCTATAATATATATTCATGGGGTGGTATATATGGTTCAGATTCGTGATCATAATTTTTTTTTTGCCTTTTGTCTATTTTTATAGGATTAGATCTAAAAAACAAGATCTTAGAAGCGATTAAAAACGATTCCTAGATAAATATATATGAAGTTGATTCATTCCATGCATATAAAAATTTAAAAAACAAATTCAAAAAAAAGTTGAAAAAACCATTTAATTGATTAAGACTGATACAATGGTTTTATAAATATGAATAAAATTGTTTTTTTATTAAGAAACAAAAAGAATATTTAATTGTCTTTAAATCTATTTGACACTCGATATTAATGTTTTCCTAATATTTAAAATACTAAGATAAGTTCATATGTATTTATATTAAGAAAAACTAATTTAAAAATAAATTGTGATTTTTTAAGTTTAACTAGCTCTAATAATTAACCATTCAAGTTTTAGATTTTGTTTTCACATCTTAAAAAATTCATAATAGATCTTTAGAAAAATGAGAAAATCCTCGAATTTTACATTTACCCATGAAAATCTTTGAAGAGTTTTAATTAAGAAAATACTTGCGTTTTATTAATATATTGGGCTACTGATTTTTATAATGTTTTACTATAATAAACAAACCAGTATTTTACATTTTTAAATGATAAAACATTTATCTAAAATCGTAGCTACGTAATTTTGCAACTTTTACTAATGATTTATAAAAATAGATAAGATTGAATGACAAAAGAAGTATCTTGATACTTTTATAAAGTGATTATAAGTATCTTCGGTAAACATTATTAAAATAACAACAATTTTTATCAATTTTTCATAAGAAATTACTGCTTAAGAAAATATATATTGTCGTATAAGAACTCATATAGGGGAAATGTTTTGATATGGATTTTTAATTTCAAACATGTAGTTTTAGGATAAGTTGTATAGATATGCAGATATCAAGCTTATTTTTTTGCTTTTACTCTGGCTGTACTGGTGTTTAAATTTCTAATTAACTTTTAAAGCCAAACAAATTCTCAATATATATCTTATACATACCATCTTAAAATTTTTGCTAATATTTTACATATACAAGCCTGGGCTCGATAAAATGATTGCACATTCAATATAGATATAAAAATCATCAGCTAATGTATGCTTTCGATATTTTATTATATTATATACGCTTGAAATCCGAATTTATAAGGAAAAATTAATAAAAATTTTGGCGGTATATGTTGTATGTAACTACTATTAATATAAAAAAATCTTCTCTTATAAGCTAAAAATGTCAAAATATAAATAATTCTCGAAATACAAAATAAATACCGTGTTTATATATTAATAACAACTCTTTGTCACAATGAATTAAAGTATACAGCTAATCTTTATTGTTATATATATCTATAACATATGTATTTGAGAACTTATTTAAGCAAGATAATTGACTACAATATTACATAATAAAAATAAAATATAATGGATTATTGATATTAGAATTAAGCTTCAAATATACCTTTTATCTGGCTCAGATTATCGTAACGAACTGATTTTTTTCGGATTTTACGTCTTGATATATATTTTATTCTGTTTCCTTCTCCAAATATTTTTAACACCCTTTAAATAACATGAATCCCAAAGAAAAACGATGCGAGAAATAGAATGATATGACAGAGGAGTGGTGCACTTTTTAAAGTTTTCTTGGATGAATAGAATCAAAATTGCACGAATTGTATAACATACTTGTCTAGAAACGCCGTATAGTGTTATGCTAATTTTAGGAAGTATTTAGTAACGCGTTTTATAAAAAAGATATATGTTCTCTCAACGCCCATTTAATCTAAAACTATGTCAAATATGAAAAGCTTACAAATCCAAAGCAAGAAAATATGCCTAGAGTTAAAGTTTAGAGAAAAACGAGAATCATGAATAATAGTACTTTTGGAGACGTGTTGTCTTGTGCTTTTGGTTGTCATAAGGTGCCAAAGAACTGTATGCTATATATTAAACACAAAATATCATGTTGATATCTGTTTTTTATGTTGATGTGGTACTAAGTTTGCATTTGTGTTGCTGAAGTTGTATTTTCAAGTTATTTGTTGTCAACCGTTCTGATGTTAAAAATTAAAGAATTAACTTTCTTAGATTGATCCTAATAAATATATCGTGCTTTTTTGCTACATAGATAAGTTGTGTATTGGTTTGTCATGTGTTTGTTGCAATTTTTTGTTTTTCTGCATAGTATCGTGTTAGTTAGTTGTTGCAGTGTTTGTTTAAAGTTTGGTTATTTGCGTTTTATCATAGATTGTATTTTTGCTCTAGGTTTTCTGCTGTGTACTTAATATTTGGTTGAACAAATGTCTAAATTATGAGTTGTGTGCTATTTTCTAAGATACAAGGTAAGATCTCTGCCATATGATGTTTCGATGCTTCACAATGATAGTGAATTGGATGTTATACACCTTGACCTGCTGTATAAATTAAGCTGCATTGTTTTTTTTTGCGTGTTTTCTTAATTGAAGGAGGCTGTTTTTTTGTGTTTTCTTTGAAATTTATTAGTCTTAATTAGACTGCTTTTAAATCATTTGTAATGTTTGCTGTGAGTGAGTGAGTGTAAAATTGTTTCGTTTATATTTTTTTGTGTTGTTTGCATTGTTTTGTGATTTTAATATTTGTAATAAACTAGTGTAGTATCGTGTAGGATAGTTGTGAATATATTTTGAATGTGTTGTAATTTTTTGTGCTAAATATTTGATTTGTTCGGCTAATAAACATCTTTGAGCTAGAAAGTTCGCTGGTATTTAATAGGCCTGTTTGTCGTTTCTTCTATTCTATCATGAACTCTCGTTTTTGCTGTTTTTTTCTAAGTTTATTTTTGCTGTAAGCTTCTGTAGCTCAATGAATGTTTAATGTTCAATTATGCACATATTACGAATGTCTGCTCTGTATATTTCAATTTTTTTATGTTTGCTCTTTACTTGCGCATGAATTTCTGTTTATTGGCAAAATTTATGTGCTATGTAGCTCTGTTGTGTATTAAATGTTACTCCAAGCGGAGTATATACATTTCATGTTTTTGATTTTTTAGCCATTTTATATGTTGAAAGTTTAGTTATGTAATTATCAGTTGTCTTCTGTGCTATGAATCAAATTCCTAGGTTGATGGTATGATTATTTTTTATGTTTGGAATAAGCACTCTAAAATGGGATGACATTTGTTTATGACTCTGTGCTGTCATGTCTACGATTGTGTGTGTTGTGATATTTGATATATACTTGTGTGTTTAGAAATATGTAGTGAACTAGAATATTTATATTATCTTGCTCATGTTTATATGCTAAAATATGCAAGAATTATGATAGAATTAAAAATTTTTATATAAATTATACTAATAATTGATTGAAAAAAACGAGAAGATTAAAGACTGCATTTCGTCCTGCATTGTATTTAGTTGCCCTTTGATATTTAAAAAAATATAGATAAGGGTTCAGTTGTTATGCATAGAATTAATCCAACAAATGATATTATATTGACACAAGTACCCAATGCCCCACAAATTTCTTTTTAACAACAATAATTATTTTCTTTTTTTATGCATTCCTAGAACATACTAATCAGGCAAATAAGCCATGTATTAAGTTTTCAGATTACAGTTTTTTGCTACTTTATTTAATATATTTATTGATAAAGCATATTTTTATGTATATTTATACAATTTAAAAGAGATATTATCAAAAATTGTTTCTTCAAAAAATTATAAAACCAAAAATTAATTCTATATAGGCCATTAAATATCAAAAATAAATAGTGGTAAATTAAGTTGCCATTTATACCAAATTGCAAAATAAAATTGAACATATACATAAAATTTCATGATTAAAAAACTATAATAATTTATATATGCATTATATGAAATTATTGCTATAATATTCACTATTTTTTATATTTTATAATTATGTTTATTGCTGATCATATGAACTACTAACTACTGTTATCGTATAATATCTAATATATAAGATTTTTAATGCATGTGTCAGTGTTTTATATCATAATCCGTTCTAAAAATGTGGCTCTTTATGTAATTATGTCAATATATTTAATTCTTACATTTTATTATGCTAAATTTTTGTCTATATGCATAAATGCACATGATATATACTGTCATAAAATATATGCATAAACTAATTATGAACTGTAATAAGCATCAAAAAATAATTATATTGTGAAACAATTTTTTAAATTAGAAGAAGTATAATCTTAGAAAAAAGGAAGAATATAGATACAAGATAGATTGAATCAATTTGGTTATAACAAAGTAGTAAGATATATAAAAAGTATACTTAAATATATTGTTATTTTATAACATAGAATAAAAAGCAAAACCAAGCGAATACGAATGTCCAGAAACCCTGCCCTTCTTATATGCAATCCACTGATTTTTCATATAAAAACTAAAATTGATTTTATTGGCTACAGAGGCTTGTAAATATAACTAAAGAAAATCTTTTTCTAGAAATTCACATTTCTATTTCTATTGTAAAAAAGATATAAGTCTGGTTGGAATTTTCAATACTAGGTTTTAATATAATTTGTGCTTCCAAATTATTTTTGCGTATGAATTTTATATATCAATACTTATTTTTTAAACAAAAATATCTATTAAGTTAATAGTTTGTAATATAAAGACAATGCTTGAATTTTATTTTGAAAAAAACTTGATTTTTTCATTGTTCTTATTACAAATATCGAATAACAAAATAATGGTATATATAAAAGTAAGCTAAAGATAAAAAATTTATAAAAACAGCTGTTACTTTTTATATATATAATAAATCAAGATTTGTGCTTGTTTTCATTTAAAATAATATAATTTATAAAAGGGACATAAACTTACATATAAAATAAAACAATATATATGCATAAAATAAAAAATTTTATTCTAAATCAAATTCAATGTTTTGGGTAAAATATACATATGAAATATTTATACAAGAATACTTATTTTATCAAAAAAAATACCTTTTTATTTCATTGAAAAATATTTTGACCTGATTTTATTGTTTATATGTCAGCATACAATAAAGCGCATAAATGGGGTATATTGATTATAAATATAATTTTTTTAGGATACAATATTGTAAATAAACAAAATCAAAGGCTATATATGTGCAAAAGATGGCTTTTTTTCAGATATTGTGTGGATTCAGAAAGAACACTTCTCTCCGTTTGGTATGTTCAAATAGACATGTAAACACTCTTTAACACAGAATAAGCTTTCTTTATTTTTTTTCATATATAGACAGATTAAACAGAAATATGTGTTTTTTAAGCAGATTGATGTCTTTCTAAAGCCCATGTTAAAAATAACAAAAAACTTTTAAATACACTATTTTGGTTGTGTAAAAAGACTTTAATCTATAAAGGATTTTCCTCAATATCATGGTAATGTTTTTATGATAACAAAAATGTGATTTGCATTGTATAATGTACTTTGGTGTATAATAAAAAATTTTTATACGAAAAATACCTGTTATTGAAAATACTTGAAAGATTATTTCTGACTTTTATCTGCAAGTCGGTTTTAAAATTAAAATCATGTAGATATTATTATGCCAAAAAAATTTTATTCTATTTTATATATGCTTCCTTATATAAAAAGTATCTATTGAGTTGTTATCGAGATAATTGATGGTTAATTTTTACATTTAAATTTGAATTTACGAATTGCAAAAACCGTAAAATCATAAATTTTGTCTTGAGAGTATATATATAAGACTTTACTGCATAAATTATTCTATACTTTATTTTAAAATTTATTGTTTTAGTTTATTGTCTTTCTTATATGATTTATATGTTTGCATACATAAATCTTTAATATGCATTGATTGTTTTTAATGATTTAATCATCAAACTAAATAAAAGATATTATCTTTGCCTATATAATGTTACATTGCATAATATATTAAAAGAACAGCTAACCCTTTTCAACCTATTATGATGCAAAAATTTAATATTATATAGAATTTGTTGTATAAAACCTAAAAACAAAAATACATTACATATAGTTGAGCATATAATTTTTGTGTTTAAATATACTTTTTAGATTTCTATACGTTATATTCTACATAGGGTTATTTAATACTATAAATTATTAGTTTTTGTTAAAAAATAAAGAATTATAGAACATCATAAATATGAAAGACCCTTGCGTTTTTTTTATATATTTAAAAAAATTTCGTTTTATAAATTAATAGTTTTCATGAAATTCTCATAAATATAAATACCATCAGTGGCATAAAAGACAAAAAAAAGATCAGAATGGATGGGTAAAGGGTTGAGTTTAAGGGTAAATAATATAGAAGGGTAAATAACAGAAAAAAAAGATATAAAAATGGTAAAAACGAGAGGTAAAATATTTTAAAAACAAAAATGGTTAGTTTTTTACAGAAGACTAGAGATAATTTGTTTCTTTTGTGCAGATATTTATCGCTTCCTGACTTATGGCTATAATATTGTTCTTAATCAAATTGCATAAATAGACATCAAAAAATTATCATAAATGCTGTTAGTATCTTAAAATCATCACAAAAAAAAAATTTTCGAAATTTGGATATTTTAGATATGCTGAGGCTATTAGAACAATCTTTATTATTTTGTCTTCTGTAAGGGAAATTTGATTATTTGTGAAAACATATTGAATGACAATAAATGTTTTTTTTTGTATTTTTTTGTTTTTTGCATACACATTTTTATTTTTGTGGATTTAGTCAGAACGTTTGCGCATACGCAATTATATTAATATTATATGAATTCAACATTACAATTCTTTTTTTCAAATTTTCATATTAATAGCTGTGCATACTCTTTTAAAAAGTATGTTCGTGTAATATGTAATATGTAAAAAAATGTTTTTATAGGATATAAATATATGTTAAATAGAATATATAATTGATTTTGCAAAAAAGAAAAAAATAATAGGATCCTTAAACTTTTTACTGAATTCTCGAATGTAAATAAAATAAATTAAATGTGTATGTCATCGTTTGTCAAACCAATTGAATTATTTTTTTTATTGTATGAAGGATAATTATACATAGAAAAGCCACTAAAATAAAGAAAAAAAATAGTAGCCTAAATCCACACATAAAAGTTTCAGAAACAAGAAAATAACAATTTTATGTTTTTCTCAGTATTGTGCATATAAAAAAGATTGTTTCCATATAAAATAGAATTCTATTATAAGAAAAAAAATTTGTCCCTTTTTTAGCGATGTTTATCTAATTATAACGAAAATCGCAAAAATATATCATATGAATTAAAAAAAACACTTCTTTATGATTTAAATATTATTGATGCATTCGAGTCTTCTTTTTTCAACAAACTTGGCTTGGTCTTAGGTTTTTTTTTCGAAAAAGAAATAGATATGGCAACACATATCTCTTGAAATTAACCGAAAAATCAATAAATTCACCCTTTCTAAAGTAAAATAGATTAAAAAAAACATATTTACAGATATTCTCCATGGCTAAGAGAGCACACAAAATATCAGTTATAATGCAAAAAAAAACACAATATAACTAATCCCGTGGCTAGATATATCTTAAAAAAATGATTTTTCTTCATCATAAACGTCTTACATCATATTTATCATACCAATATTATCATTGTCGTGTTTTTTCTTCGCCAGCGGACATATTCAACTTAACTTATTCGGCTTTTCAGGTGACTCAATCCAGCTAAAAGTATAAAAATAAATGTTAAAAAAACAAAAAAGACGTTTCTTTGCACGAAAGATATCCGAAATATGTTTTTTATCTTCCATCACAGACATTTTTTGCTTCAATAGAGCATAAAAAATTAATTATATAACATAACAAATAAAATATTTATAAAAAAAATCTACTATTATCATTAATTTATCACGTAATAAACTATTTATTTTAACATACAGGTTTCTTATATAACCAGAAAGAAGAAAAATTATATATATAAAAGATAATAAAACAAATTAAGCTTCTTAAAATGTGAAAATGAAAGAATAAAAATCAATAAAATTACAGATTACGCTATTTAAAATCGAAAAAAACGACAACATTTTATTAAAAAAGAACTAATACTATTAGAAATCATACTATAGTAGTGCCTAGAACTAAAATTAATTATAAAATTAAAAAAAAGATTATGAAAATAGAAGATAATGTCTTTTGTTTTTTCAAATAATTTCTACTTTTTTATACATTTTTGTATCTCTTTATATAAAATTGTCAATTTTATGTTATAAATGTATAAACATTCAAACTTTATCGATTTTATAAGTATAATTATATATATGAAAAAGAAAAAAAAAATTACAAAAAAATAATAATTTCTTAACAAAAGAATCTTAAACAGAGAGATAATAAAATGAAAGAAATTTGCTTAATACAACTCTCAAATATACTTTTATTATCACTTTTTAATAAATACTCTAACTGTATGATAATATTTATGGTGCAAAGAATTATGGAGAACAATCAATGAGAAGTTCTTTAAATTAGAAATCCAGTATAATATATATTATAGATATATATTAATTATTGAACACTTATGCCAATCTAATGAATTTATTGGAGATTCATTAATTGATAGATTTAATATCCAAAAAGACGCAAAAAATTTACATTTGTAAAGAAATATACATACAATGTGCAAAACTTATAAAAAAAAATAATAAAAAAGAAAGCAATAAGATTTAATAAATCTTTTACAGCAAAATAGACAAATAAAAATGGTAAGATATTAATAAAATTATGGATAAGAGCACGTAAAAAGTATATAATCGTGAAAAAACATTCAAATGATGGAATACTTACCATAAAAACCAATAAAAAACATAGAAATTAGCGACATAGTTACAATGTGGTTGTATTGTATCGATCTAAATTGCATAAGAATATAGTTTGTATTCAAGGATAAAGTTACCAACTTGTAGATTTTCTAATCCAACATATAGATTATATTGGATAAACATAAATTAAAAATATGACGAGGATATAATGTGCATTGTCCATTTTATGAATATATTTCATATTTTAATACTAATAACGCGATATTTAAAAACTAAAGAAAAAGATAAAACGTAAAAAAATAAAATTTAGTGAAATATAGAGAAAAATCATTGTAAAAACTGAATTACATAAATCCTTGTATCTAGAAAAAGTATAAAAAATGTACGATAATCATTAATGTTCAGTAGTATTCCTCGATATATAAAAGAAACCGGTTGAAGAATATCCAACAGGGTTTTAAAAACCAAAAAATATAACGATTCATTTATTTAATTCGTTTAAAGCAGAGATAATATCATTTTTTTATAAGAATTGCACCTTTTAGAGAAAAATAAATATATAAAACCTATTCTAGCATTAGACATTTATGGATAATATCATTTAAAGAAACAATATGTACTTTATTATAAAAAATTAAAAAAATAAAGATTATTATCTATAAAATAGAGCAAAACAGTATTTATTATATAGATTAAACGTCTTATAGAAGCTAAATATTATTAAAATATAGGATTCAAGCTTGAATAAATAGTTAGCAAATAAACATCACAAATCCTTTTATTTCGAATGAAAAACGTATAACATAAAAATAAAACAGCAAATCTTGATTTATAATATCAAATAAATAATATTTAGAGTTTAATATTTACAATGTATATTTTATTCGACCCACGTCTAAAATAATTATAAAATATAAATCTTCGGAGTATACCATAATTCATGAATAAAATTCTATAAATATGAAAATTCCACTATAATATTCCAGTGACACAGTAAATGTATGACAATTCAATAATTTATGTGGATAAAACCATGAATTTTTGAATCTAGAAATGTAAAATTTATGTTCACATTTGAATGGCTAACTATTAAATTTTTAGAAAATGAAAGATAATTAAATTAATAAAGCTTCATTTATAAAAAAAAGAGGACCGAATGCACATAAAATAGTTTTAAAATATAATAATAAATTTTCTAGTTTTCATCAATTTGTACAAAAAACCAAGATATTTATTTATATTTACACATAGAAATAAATTCTAAAATAATATTCGATTTTTGATTTTATTTATATAAAAACAGGAACAGTATACAAATTCAGCAATAAAAATAGTTATATCGATTAAAAATGGTAAAAACAATCTTTTACCAACAATAGATCAAAATAATATTTAATGTACATTTAAGACATATTAAACAGTTCATCAGTATAGCATGTATAAAAATTTATGATTTAACATGTAAAGAGGTTTTTCTAGAAATATAGATCCGATTTTTTTGTTTTTTAAAAGATAGATAACAACCTTTTATGCATACGAATATACACAGTCTTTTAAAATAACAAGATAGAATCTATAAGGCATACATAGTCAAACATACGAAGATTCGTTTGAAATAGTTAAAAATACAATAATCTATTTAGTAATATTCAAACTTTTTTATTAAGAAAAAAAATAGGAGTTAGATACTATTATACAATTAAATATAAATTTTGAGATAGTTGTACATGTAAATCGAAATAAATTATTTTTGACAACGAAAAAAAAACTTATTTATTCTGGCTTGACTTAGAAAGCGATTTATAAAGAAATAAAACACGATCAGCATAAACAGGAAAAAAACATTATCTTTTCGATGTTTTTTTACAATACGATACAATAGATAAACTTTTTTTTATTATTCATGGATTTAAAAAAAAAAGCTTCGATATTTAGCAAAAAAAAAACCCTTTATATACATTTTGTATAAAACTACGAGATTATTTATGTTTCAATATTTCTTTAAACCAAAGATATGTATTTTTTGCAACAAATAGAATAGAATTTCACATCACGAATTGATATAAGCTTTTGATGTATAAGATACACACTCGTATTTACTTTTGTAAACATTTTATTCTATTAGCAATAAAAATAAAAAACATCATATATACTACAATTTAAATAATAAAAATTATATAAAATCCAGATTTTTAGCTGCCAAGAAAAGACGAAAAACGTAAATAATGCTTTTTCGATATAATATTATAATTTTTGAAAATTTAAAGAAATTTTAAGCAAAAGAGTGGTTGAATCTTGCAATTAAATGACTTATTTATGTTATATTTATGCGATCTGGCATAGATTTGGATGTTTTTTTTTATTTGAAAATAAGTGAAAAAGGCTATTGAGTTTGTAAAATATGTCAACGATTTTTATTTTATTCACTAAAATTAACGATATTTAAAGAAAATTAAATGATTAATGAACATATGAGTCAGTAATATATATAAATCGTAATAAAAGATTGCAAAAAACCGACATAAACATGTGATAAATATAATAATAGATTATTATATACAAATTATAATATTTTTTGTTTATAAATACACAAATCCAATGGAATGTAATTTATATTTACTTTGCACTGCGTATTTTATATAAATGTTCATTATTTTTGTATTATTATTTATTTTTTAAACATGAAAAATATAAAAATATGGCTAGTTACTATTTTATCATATAGATAATACATTATAAATAAATTTAATATGGCAAAAAACAGAAAATGAATCTACTTAAATATAGTGATAATCATAAAAATGTCATTTCAATCATTTACATTAGACAATGTATTTAACTAACACTGTATTCTAAAATGTACATTTTTTCTTTATCGTAGCTGAACTTTTTAGCACCTTTTGAATTTTTTTAGCAGTATTTTGTGAAAAATGTATAATTTATGATCACGAAACCTATATTAGGTAATCTGCGGCAGTTCAATCCAATAAAAAATCTTTTTTCTTTTAGCTACTTACAGAATAAGCACCTTTTATAGCTGCTTGGGCGACTATATATATCAAATAGCATATAAATCTTGGAATAGCTTTGCAAAAATACCTTTCAGCAGATTAGAAATCATAAAATTTGGTTTTTTTTAAACTTTAGCAGGCAGATTGAAACTCAAAATCATGCCTTTTTTACTGAAATATATTATCTAAGAGTGTGTATAGTTTACATAAATTCCTATATTCAGTAATATTTCTATCTCAATGTTATAAGATATCAATCAAGTTAGTATTTTAGATGATTAGAATTACAAAAAAATTTCATATAATTGAAAAAAAAAGAAAAAAAAAACAACTATCTTGTTTTACCAGATAAAAATAAAAGCTAAAACTATTGTTCAAATCATAAAAATTACTGAGTTTAGTATTATCCACCCTTTTTTTCGTATATAAGAAACGTACTTAAAAAATCCTATTTAAAAGACATCAAAGTCAATTAAATGATATCAAAATCTTTTTTTAAAATAAAATATTTTAATAAGATAAATAAATATATTCAATATTTTATGTAATTGATCATTAAAAGAAAAAAAAATAATAGGACCCTTAAACTTTCTACTAAAATCCCAAATCAAAATACATCAAGCATAATCTATATCGATTTATAATTCAAAACATATTTTTTCGATTTGGCGTATATGATAGTTATTATCACACAAAAAACCCACTAAAATAAAGAAAAAAAATAGTCGACATAATCCACACATAAAAGTTTCAGAAACAAGAAAAAAATAAAATATATGATTTTCTGCGTATTTTGCGTTTCTATAAGATAATCAGCATAAGAAAACTTAATTTTATTATAAGAAAAAATATCCCTTTTTTTGTGATATATATAAATTAATAAAAAAATCGCAGATAATGAGAAATATGAGATAGCCAGAATGTGTTTGTTAGCTTATCTAAATATGATCAGCAAGTAAAAATTGGTTTTTTTACCAAACAGGCCTTGGCTCTAGGTTTTTTTTAAGACTGAAAAAAATATGGCAACACATAAAACTTGGAATTGACCAAAAAATCAATAAATTCACCTGATCTGAATAACAAAACAAATGTACAAATATTCGCTATGTCTAGTAGAATATATAAATATCCATTATAAGGCAAAAAAATCTTGAATATAACCAAGTTGGTTATGGCTATATATCCACAAAAAGATGATTTTTATATATTCCAACTATAGATAATGTATTTATCATGTCATAAATTATCATTGTAGGATTTCTTTCTATGCTAGCAGACATATTTATCACCCCTTATTCGGCTATTCAGCGACAAGATTCAGCTAAAAGTTGTAAAATTTTGTTTAAAATACAATTTTTATTTCTTTTTGCCTTAAAAAAGATCCATAATATGGTTTTTCTCTTCTCGCTGCAGACATATTATATTTAAATAGGATAGAAAATCGATAATATAACATGTCACATGAAATATTTATAATAAAATTGAATATTATCATAAAAAAGCTGTTTTTTTTAGCATAAAGGTTTTATATTTACAATCAGAAAATCTAAAAACCGTCTATAAAAATAAAAAAAAAACCAAAAGATTGGCAGCAATATGAGAATTAAGCCACAAAAATTAAAGCACATAACAATTTATATAAAGTAAAATAAGACAATCAAACATAAATTTCTATCAGAGACGTAATTTTTATAACAATATTCTTATATTAGTGCATTAAACCGAAAATATTTACTAAAAATAATAATATCCGGTGTCGAAAATAGAAAAATATATCTTTTGTATTTTCAATCTATTTATATGTTACTTCAAAATTTCATTTTATTATAAGATAAAATCAATAAATTTTATATTATTAATTACTAAACACTAAAACTATTTCGATTTGACCAGTATATTTCTATATATATATATGAAAAATAAAATAAAAACGTAAAAAGATAATAATTTCTTAACAAGAGAATCTTAAAGAAAAAATAAATAGGAAATAGATAAGTATATTATAAAAAACATAAAAATAGTCATATTATTGCTTTTTTAATAAATAATCTTAACAATATAAAAAATTTATGGTTTTAAATATTATAAAGAACAATTAATTAGAAGATCTTACTAAGCCAGAAAATCTAGTTTGATGCATATTATAGACTTATATATGTATTATTATAATAATTTGAGCCAATATTAACAATTTTATGGTGATTTATAAATTTATAGATTCTGAATGAAAATTTAAATAAAATTAGAAGAATATTTTATTATAAATAATTAATAAAAAAGTACAATTTGCCGTAAAAAAATGGGTTAAAAATGTTCTTCTTTGCAGTTATTCTTTCTCATAATCCAATTATAATTAAAAATCGAATGATTTGATAACAGCATTTGGTATCCAGGAAGTTCTAATTTCAAATAAAAAAACGATACTTCAGCATAAAATTTTATTAAAGTGTTGTTTACTTAAATTGCGTAATTTTCGAATATTTCAATCCAAAGATAATATATTCAATTATAACAAAAAAACCTTAACAAGATGAATATATTTTTTCTTTTTAATACACTGAAACAAGCATCATATAAAATTTTAAAAGAATATAAAGGAGAAAAAAAAAGTATTTATATAGCTATTACAAGAATAAAGTAAATTATTAACTACTTTATGGATTTATTGATCGTAAAAAGTAAAGAATCAAAAAAAAACTACAAAAATGATAGTATTTTTACCATTGAAAAAGATAAAAACATGAAAATATCCTATAAATGATAGCATTATCTCTATTAAGTTTAATTTTTATATTCTTAATTGCATAAGAATATAAAGACATTAACTTTCAGATTTTAATGTTATCATAGAGATGATTAAGAAGATAAACTAAAATAGAAAATATGAAAAAGGATATACAGTGCTTTGTTTTTTTTTCGAATATATGTCATATTTTCAGGAAAAAACGCATAATTAAAAACAAATGTAATAGAATATCAATTTTATAGAAAAAATTTCGGTAAAATAGAGAGAAATACCATGGTAAAATTTTTTATTATTATTTTCTTATCTAGAAAAAGGGATAAATACGATCAATGATCATTTTTGATCAGTTGTGTTTCATTATATTCAAAAGAAACCTGTTGAGAATATAACACAGGTTTATAAAAACTAAAAAATTACACGATTCATATATTTCTATTTATCAATTCTAGTAAATATATAATTTTTTTATAAGAATCGCGCTTTATTACAAAAAATAAATAAATGAAAGAAAGATATTCTAGTATTAGCAGTGATATTTATAATAAATTATAGTTTCATACAAAGTAACAATATTTAATCTTTATCTGAATTCTTATTAAAAATTCAAAAATCAAGAATATTATATGTAAAATATAGCAAAACAAATATTGATTATATAAGATTGAACTACTTATAGAAGCGAAAGATAATTAATATATTAAGATTCAAATTTACATATATACTTAGCAAATAATTATCACAAATACTTTTATATCCAACGAAAAACGTAAAACATGAAAACAAAACAGCTAATGTTGATATAGAATATCAAATAATCATTTAATTTGCAGTGTATATTTAATTTATTTCCTTGTCTATAATTATTATAAAATTTTAACTTTCGATTAAATCAGGCAAAAAAAAAGTCCAAAATGATTTTATTTAACCCATGTCTATAATCATTGTAAAATTTGAACCTTCAGACACAATCCATCTAAATAAAATTTCAAAAATAAAATTATTTAACCCACATCAAAAATCATTATAAAATATAAATCTTCGGAATATATCATAATTCGGGAATAGTAATCCAATAATATGAAAATTCCACCATAATATCTTTGTAAAACAGCAATGTATATCAATCCAAAATTTTCGTCGTTTTTGTGCATAAAAATATCAATTTTCAAATCTAGAAATTTAAATTATATGTTCACATGTGAAAATATATATATTAGATTTTTATAAAATAGAAGATAATAAAATTGAAAAAAGTGGAACAAATACACATAAAATTGTTTCAAAATTTAATAATCTTTATACTTTTATCGATTTTCAAAAAACACAATAAATTTATTCATTTATCTTAACAAATAAAATAAATCCTAAAATGGTTTTTGGTATTTGATTTTATTTGAATAAAACAGAAAAAGTATACAAAATTTATCATAATGGAATAGTAATATCGATTTGAGAATATATATAAAAACAGTATATTACACATTTCAATTCAAAATAATAAAGTATAATATAATAAAATTGTACATATATAAGAGGTTTCGCTAAAAATCATTACTGTTTGATGTTATTTAAATGACGAAAAAAACTATTACGCATATCAATAAAATCAATCTTAAAAAATACAGAGATAGATTCTAAAAAGGTACTTATGGTAAAAAAAATCGTTTTTAAATAGTTAAACATATTAAAATTTATCGCGTGATATTCAAACTTAGCTATAAGAAAGAAAATAGAAGTGAAGATATTATTATGCAATTTAATATATCTTGAAATAGTTAAACATATAATTCGAACAAAATTATCTATAAAAATGCAAAAAAAACCTTCATTTATTTTGACAAGACTTAGAAAGCGATTTATAAAGAAATAAAACACAGTTAAAAAATAGGGAAAAAAGTATTGCATTTTCGATGTTTAACTCTGAATACGATACAGAAGATAAGTTTTTATTGTTACTGTTCATGGATTTTAAAAAAGAAAAACTTCAAATTATAGCAGAAGGAATTGCAAAAAAACCTTTTTTATATTGTTTAATATAACTAATATGATTTTATACGGTTTTTTAAAACACAGATATGTGATTGTTATATTTCAATCGAATGGATTTAACATCACAAATAGATGCCAACTTTTAATATATATACAAAGCATCAGAACTTATTTGTGTAAACTTATGTAAATAATTCATTATATTAAACCTAATATAGAAAATATCACAAATAAAACAACTTGAATCGTGTGAATTATATACAATCGGGATTTTATGTTGTCGAGAAAAGACGAAAAAGGTGTTCATTACGTTTAGAAATAATTTTAGAATATTTGGCTGTGAAAACAATCTTATAATCGAAGTGTGAATATATCTTGCGATTATATCACTTAAGTATGTTTTATTTTGTAATCTAGAACAGATTTTGATGTTTTTGCTAAACAAAAAAGTGAAAAAAGGCTTTTTAATTTGTAAAAAAAATCAATGGCTATCTATTTTATTACTAAAACTGAAAGATTTACAATATATATTAACTAGATATTTATAAACATGATAAGAAATAATATCATAAACGAGTGATAAATATAATAATAGAGTCGCCCCTACCCTAGAAGGGCGACTCTATTGTTGTGTTCATTGCATCGTAATTAAAGAAAGAGAAATCTATTATTTTTATAGAACCATCAAACATAGATTATCATATATAAATTGTCGAATATTTTGCTAAAAAATACACTTTTTACAATAAAATCAAGTATTTATTTATTTTGCACTTGATATCAGAGCAATATGTATATTATTTCTGTATGTATATATACTTTTTAAACATGACAAATAAAATAAAAAGGCTAACTACTTTTTTATTATATGATAAATGCATTATAAATAAATGTTATTTGAAAAAAACAGAAAATAAAACTATATATAACTAGCATTCATCAAAAAAATGCTAATTTATATTATTATATATTAAAGAAATAGTATTTAACAAACACTGTATTCTAAAATAGACATTTTTTCTTTATCCTAGCTGAACTATTTTACAATTTATGATTAGTTTTGACACAATTTGATATTTTTCTACTATTATAGTATATTTTACATTAGATATTTTAATTTGCGCTGGTTAAATATCAAAAAAATCCTTTTTCTTTTAGCTATCTAACAGAATTAGCACCTCTTTATAGTATTTTGGGCACTATATGTATCAAATAGCATATAACTCACCTGACTGGTAAATAAAAAATACCTTTATCAATCTATAATTCATTAAATCCGTTGTTTGTTTAACTTTAGCAAGCAGATTTAAACTCAAAAATATGCCTATTTACCGAAGTGTAACATCGATGAGTCTGAAGAATGTACAAAAAATACTAAATTTAGTTTTAATTATATCTCAGTGTTATAACAAATCGAAAAATTTAGTATTTTAGATGATTAGGAATATAAAAAAAATTAAAAAAAAAAGAAGAAAAAAAACATTATTATTCATTAACTTAATAAATTTAAAAGCTCTCTTTTAATTTAACACATAAAAATTACCTATTATAGCATTATCCACCTTTTATTTCCGTACATAAGAAACATGCCTAAAATATAATATAAATGTACATCGAAGTCAATAAAATAAAAAAAGACAATATAATTATAGATTACTGTTTTTATAAGATATAAATATATGTTAAATAGAATATATAATTGATTTTGCAAAAAAGAAAAAAATAATAGGACCCTTTAACTTTTTACAGAATTCTCGGATAAAAATAGAATAAATTTAATATGTATGTCATCGTTTGTCAAACCAATTTTTATATTTTTTTTATTGTAGGAAAGATAATTATACATAGAAAAGCCACTAAAAAGAAGAAAAAAAATAGTAGCCTAAATCCACACATAAAAGTTTCAGAAACAAGAAAAGGACACTATCTATGTTTTTCTCAGCATTTAGCAGTTAAAAAAGATTGTTTTCATATAAAATAGTTTTCTATTCTAAGAAAAAAAAATCCCCTTTTTTTGCGATGTTCATAAAATTATAACGAAAATCGCAAATAATATGTCATATGAATTGAAAAAAACACTTCTTTATAATTTTGATATTATTGAAGCATTAAAGTCTTCTTTTTTAAACAAACTTGGCTCGGTCTTAGGTTTTTTTTTCGAAAGAGAAATAGATATGGCAACACATAAAACTTGAAATTGACCGAAAAATCAATATTTTCACCTTTTCTGAATAATATAACAAATCAAAACATATTTACAGATATTCTCCATGGCTAAGAGAGCACACAAAATATCAGTTATAATGCAAAAAAAAACACAATATAACTAATCCCGTGGCTAGATATATCTTAAAAAAATGATTTTTCTTCATCATAAACGTCTTACATCATATTTATCATACCAATATTATCATTGTCGTGTTTTTTCTTCGCCAGCGGACATATTCAACTTAACTTATTCGGCTTTTCAGGTGACTCAATCCAGCTAAAAGTATAAAAATAAATGTTAAAAAAACAAAAAAGACGTTTCTTTGCACGAAAGATATCCGAAATATGTTTTTTATCTTCCATCACAGACATTTTTTGCTTCAATAGAGCATAAAAAATTAATTATATAACATAACAAATAAAATATTTATAAAAAAAATCTACTATTATCATTAATTTATCACGTAATAAACTATTTATTTTAGCATACAGGTTTCTTATATAACCAGAAAGAAGAAAAATTATATATATAAAAGATAATAAAACAAATTAAGCTTCTTAAAATGTGAAAATGAAAGAATAAAAATCAATAAAATTACAGATTACGCTATTTAAAATCGAAAAAAACGACAACATTTTATTAAAAAAGAACTAATACTATTAGAAATCATACTATAGTAGTGCCTAGAACTAAAATTAATTATAAAATTAAAAAAAAGATTATGAAAATAGAAGATAATGTCTTTTGTTTTTTCAAATAATTTCTACTTTTTTATACATTTTTGTATCTCTTTATATAAAATTGTCAATTTTATGTTATAAATGTATAAACATTCAAACTTTATCGATTTTATAAGTATAATTATATATATGAAAAAGAAAAAAAAAATTACAAAAAAATAATAATTTCTTAACAAAAGAATCTTAAACAGAGAGATAATAAAATGAAAGAAATTTGCTTAATACAACTCTCAAATATACTTTTATTATCACTTTTTAATAAATACTCTAACTGTATGATAATATTTATGGTGCAAAGAATTATGGAGAACAATCAATGAGAAGTTCTTTAAATTAGAAATCCAGTATAATATATATTATAGATATATATTAATTATTGAACACTTATGCCAATCTAATGAATTTATTGGAGATTCATTAATTGATAGATTTAATATCCAAAAAGACGCAAAAAATTTACATTTGTAAAGAAATATACATACAATGTGCAAAACTTATAAAAATTAATAATAAAAAAGAAAGCAATAAGATTTAATAAATCTTTTACAGCAAAATAGACAAATAAAAATGGTAAGATATTAATAAAATTATGGATAAGAGCACGTAAAAAGTATATAATCGTGAAAAAACATTCAAATGATGGAATACTTACCATAAAAACCAATAAAAAACATAGAAATTAGCGACATAGTTACAATGTGGTTGTATTGTATCGATCTAAATTGCATAAGAATATAGTTTGTATTCAAGGATAAAGTTACCAACTTGTAGATTTTCTAATCCAACATATAGATTATATTGGATAAACATAAATTAAAAATATGACGAGGATATAATGTGCATTGTCCATTTTATGAATATATTTCATATTTTAATACTAATAACGCGATATTTAAAAACTAAAGAAAAAGATAAAACGTAAAAAAATAAAATTTAGTGAAATATAGAGAAAAATCATTGTAAAAACTGAATTACATAAATCCTTGTATCTAGAAAAAGTATAAAAAATGTACGATAATCATTAATGTTCAGTAGTATTCCTCGATATATAAAAGAAACCGGTTGAAGAATATCCAACAGGGTTTTAAAAACCAAAAAATATAACGATTCATTTATTTAATTCGTTTAAAGCAGAGATAATATCATTTTTTTATAAGAATTGCACCTTTTAGAGAAAAATAAATATATAAAACCTATTCTAGCATTAGGAGATTTATGGATAATATCATTTAAAGAAACAATATGTACTTTATTATAAAAAATTAAAAAAATAAAGATTATTATCTATAAAATAGAGCAAAACAGTATTTATTATATAGATTAAACGTCTTATAGAAGCTAAATATTATTAAAATATAGGATTCAAGCTTGAATAAATAGTTAGCAAATAAACATCACAAATCCTTTTATTTCGAATGAAAAACGTATAACATAAAAATAAAACAGCAAATCTTGATTTATAATATCAAATAAATAATATTTAGAGTTTAATATTTACAATGTATATTTTATTCGACCCACGTCTAAAATAATTATAAAATATAAATCTTCGGAGTATACCATAATTCATGAATAAAATTCTATAAATATGAAAATTCCACTATAATATTCCAGTGACACAGTAAATGTATGACAATTCAATAATTTATGTGGATAAAACCATGAATTTTTGAATCTAGAAATGTAAAATTTATGTTCACATTTGAATGGCTAACTATTAAATTTTTAGAAAATGAAAGATAATTAAATTAATAAAGCTTCATTTATAAAAAAAAGAGGACCGAATGCACATAAAATAGTTTTAAAATATAATAATAAATTTTCTAGTTTTCATCAATTTGTACAAAAAACCAAGATATTTATTTATATTTACACATAGAAATAAATTCTAAAATAATATTCGATTTTTGATTTTATTTATATAAAAACAGGAACAGTATACAAATTCAGCAATAAAAATAGTTATATCGATTAAAAATGGTAAAAACAATCTTTTACCAACAATAGATCAAAATAATATTTAATGTACATTTAAGACATATTAAACAGTTCATCAGTATAGCATGTATAAAAATTTATGATTTAACATGTAAAGAGGTTTTTCTAGAAATATAGATCCGATTTTTTTGTTTTTTAAAAGATAGATAACAACCTTTTATGCATACGAATATACACAGTCTTTTAAAATAACAAGATAGAATCTATAAGGCATACATAGTCAAACATACGAAGATTCGTTTGAAATAGTTAAAAATACAATAATCTATTTAGTAATATTCAAACTTTTTTATTAAGAAAAAAAATAGGAGTTAGATACTATTATACAATTAAATATAAATTTTGAGATAGTTGTACATGTAAATCGAAATAAATTATTTTTGACAACGAAAAAAAAACTTATTTATTCTGGCTTGACTTAGAAAGCGATTTATAAAGAAATAAAACACGATCAGCATAAACAGGAAAAAAACATTATCTTTTCGATGTTTTTTTACAATACGATACAATAGATAAACTTTTTTTTATTATTCATGGATTTAAAAAAAAAAGCTTCGATATTTAGCAAAAAAAAAACCCTTTATATACATTTTGTATAAAACTACGAGATTATTTATGTTTCAATATTTCTTTAAACCAAAGATATGTATTTTTTGCAACAAATAGAATAGAATTTCACATCACGAATTGATATAAGCTTTTGATGTATAAGATACACACTCGTATTTACTTTTGTAAACATTTTATTCTATTAGCAATAAAAATAAAAAACATCATATATACTACAATTTAAATAATAAAAATTATATAAAATCCAGATTTTTAGCTGCCAAGAAAAGACGAAAAACGTAAATAATGCTTTTTCGATATAATATTATAATTTTTGAAAATTTAAAGAAATTTTAAGCAAAAGAGTGGTTGAATCTTGCAATTAAATGACTTATTTATGTTATATTTATGCGATCTGGCATAGATTTGGATGTTTTTTTTTATTTGAAAATAAGTGAAAAAGGCTATTGAGTTTGTAAAATATGTCAACGATTTTTATTTTATTCACTAAAATTAACGATATTTAAAGAAAATTAAATGATTAATGAACATATGAGTCAGTAATATATATAAATCGTAATAAAAGATTGCAAAAAACCGACATAAACATGTGATAAATATAATAATAGATTATTATATACAAATTATAATATTTTTTGTTTATAAATACACAAATCCAATGGAATGTAATTTATATTTACTTTGCACTGCGTATTTTATATAAATGTTCATTATTTTTGTATTATTATTTATTTTTTAAACATGAAAAATATAAAAATATGGCTAGTTACTATTTTATCATATAGATAATACATTATAAATAAATTTAATATGGCAAAAAACAGAAAATGAATCTACTTAAATATAGTGATAATCATAAAAATGTCATTTCAATCATTTACATTAGACAATGTATTTAACTAACACTGTATTCTAAAATGTACATTTTTTCTTTATCGTAGCTGAACTTTTTAGCACCTTTTGAATTTTTTTAGCAGTATTTTGTGAAAAATGTATAATTTATGATCACGAAACCTATATTAGGTAATCTGCGGCAGTTCAATCCAATAAAAAATCTTTTTTCTTTTAGCTACTTACAGAATAAGCACCTTTTATAGCTGCTTGGGCGACTATATATATCAAATAGCATATAAATCTTGGAATAGCTTTGCAAAAATACCTTTCAGCAGATTAGAAATCATAAAATTTGGTTTTTTTTAAACTTTAGCAGGCAGATTGAAACTCAAAATCATGCCTTTTTTACTGAAATATATTATCTAAGAGTGTGTATAGTTTACATAAATTCCTATATTCAGTAATATTTCTATCTCAATGTTATAAGATATCAATCAAGTTAGTATTTTAGATGATTAGAATTACAAAAAAATTTCATATAATTGAAAAAAAAAGAAAAAAAAAACAACTATCTTGTTTTACCAGATAAAAATAAAAGCTAAAACTATTGTTCAAATCATAAAAATTACTGAGTTTAGTATTATCCACCCTTTTTTTCGTATATAAGAAACGTACTTAAAAAATCCTATTTAAAAGACATCAAAGTCAATTAAATGATATCAAAATCTTTTTTTAAAATAAAATATTTTAATAAGATAAATAAATATATTCAATATTTTATGTAATTGATCATTAAAAGAAAAAAAAATAATAGGACCCTTAAACTTTCTACTAAAATCCCAAATCAAAATACATCAAGCATAATCTATATCGATTTATAATTCAAAACATATTTTTTCGATTTGGCGTATATGATAGTTATTATCACACAAAAAACCCACTAAAATAAAGAAAAAAAATAGTCGACATAATCCACACATAAAAGTTTCAGAAACAAGAAAAAAATAAAATATATGATTTTCTGCGTATTTTGCGTTTCTATAAGATAATCAGCATAAGAAAACTTAATTTTATTATAAGAAAAAATATCCCTTTTTTTGTGATATATATAAATTAATAAAAAAATCGCAGATAATGAGAAATATGAGATAGCCAGAATGTGTTTGTTAGCTTATCTAAATATGATCAGCAAGTAAAAATTGGTTTTTTTACCAAACAGGCCTTGGCTCTAGGTTTTTTTTAAGACTGAAAAAAATATGGCAACACATAAAACTTGGAATTGACCAAAAAATCAATAAATTCACCTGATCTGAATAACAAAACAAATGTACAAATATTCGCTATGTCTAGTAGAATATATAAATATCCATTATAAGGCAAAAAAATCTTGAATATAACCAAGTTGGTTATGGCTATATATCCACAAAAAGATGATTTTTATATATTCCAACTATAGATAATGTATTTATCATGTCATAAATTATCATTGTAGGATTTCTTTCTATGCTAGCAGACATATTTATCACCCCTTATTCGGCTATTCAGCGACAAGATTCAGCTAAAAGTTGTAAAATTTTGTTTAAAATACAATTTTTATTTCTTTTTGCCTTAAAAAAGATCCATAATATGGTTTTTCTCTTCTCGCTGCAGACATATTATATTTAAATAGGATAGAAAATCGATAATATAACATGTCACATGAAATATTTATAATAAAATTGAATATTATCATAAAAAAGCTGTTTTTTTTAGCATAAAGGTTTTATATTTACAATCAGAAAATCTAAAAACCGTCTATAAAAATAAAAAAAAAACCAAAAGATTGGCAGCAATATGAGAATTAAGCCACAAAAATTAAAGCACATAACAATTTATATAAAGTAAAATAAGACAATCAAACATAAATTTCTATCAGAGACGTAATTTTTATAACAATATTCTTATATTAGTGCATTAAACCGAAAATATTTACTAAAAATAATAATATCCGGTGTCGAAAATAGAAAAATATATCTTTTGTATTTTCAATCTATTTATATGTTACTTCAAAATTTCATTTTATTATAAGATAAAATCAATAAATTTTATATTATTAATTACTAAACACTAAAACTATTTCGATTTGACCAGTATATTTCTATATATATATATGAAAAATAAAATAAAAACGTAAAAAGATAATAATTTCTTAACAAGAGAATCTTAAAGAAAAAATAAATAGGAAATAGATAAGTATATTATAAAAAACATAAAAATAGTCATATTATTGCTTTTTTAATAAATAATCTTAACAATATAAAAAATTTATGGTTTTAAATATTATAAAGAACAATTAATTAGAAGATCTTACTAAGCCAGAAAATCTAGTTTGATGCATATTATAGACTTATATATGTATTATTATAATAATTTGAGCCAATATTAACAATTTTATGGTGATTTATAAATTTATAGATTCTGAATGAAAATTTAAATAAAATTAGAAGAATATTTTATTATAAATAATTAATAAAAAAGTACAATTTGCCGTAAAAAAATGGGTTAAAAATGTTCTTCTTTGCAGTTATTCTTTCTCATAATCCAATTATAATTAAAAATCGAATGATTTGATAACAGCATTTGGTATCCAGGAAGTTCTAATTTCAAATAAAAAAACGATACTTCAGCATAAAATTTTATTAAAGTGTTGTTTACTTAAATTGCGTAATTTTCGAATATTTCAATCCAAAGATAATATATTCAATTATAACAAAAAAACCTTAACAAGATGAATATATTTTTTCTTTTTAATACACTGAAACAAGCATCATATAAAATTTTAAAAGAATATAAAGGAGAAAAAAAAAGTATTTATATAGCTATTACAAGAATAAAGTAAATTATTAACTACTTTATGGATTTATTGATCGTAAAAAGTAAAGAATCAAAAAAAAACTACAAAAATGATAGTATTTTTACCATTGAAAAAGATAAAAACATGAAAATATCCTATAAATGATAGCATTATCTCTATTAAGTTTAATTTTTATATTCTTAATTGCATAAGAATATAAAGACATTAACTTTCAGATTTTAATGTTATCATAGAGATGATTAAGAAGATAAACTAAAATAGAAAATATGAAAAAGGATATACAGTGCTTTGTTTTTTTTTCGAATATATGTCATATTTTCAGGAAAAAACGCATAATTAAAAACAAATGTAATAGAATATCAATTTTATAGAAAAAATTTCGGTAAAATAGAGAGAAATACCATGGTAAAATTTTTTATTATTATTTTCTTATCTAGAAAAAGGGATAAATACGATCAATGATCATTTTTGATCAGTTGTGTTTCATTATATTCAAAAGAAACCTGTTGAGAATATAACACAGGTTTATAAAAACTAAAAAATTACACGATTCATATATTTCTATTTATCAATTCTAGTAAATATATAATTTTTTTATAAGAATCGCGCTTTATTACAAAAAATAAATAAATGAAAGAAAGATATTCTAGTATTAGCAGTGATATTTATAATAAATTATAGTTTCATACAAAGTAACAATATTTAATCTTTATCTGAATTCTTATTAAAAATTCAAAAATCAAGAATATTATATGTAAAATATAGCAAAACAAATATTGATTATATAAGATTGAACTACTTATAGAAGCGAAAGATAATTAATATATTAAGATTCAAATTTACATATATACTTAGCAAATAATTATCACAAATACTTTTATATCCAACGAAAAACGTAAAACATGAAAACAAAACAGCTAATGTTGATATAGAATATCAAATAATCATTTAATTTGCAGTGTATATTTAATTTATTTCCTTGTCTATAATTATTATAAAATTTTAACTTTCGATTAAATCAGGCAAAAAAAAAGTCCAAAATGATTTTATTTAACCCATGTCTATAATCATTGTAAAATTTGAACCTTCAGACACAATCCATCTAAATAAAATTTCAAAAATAAAATTATTTAACCCACATCAAAAATCATTATAAAATATAAATCTTCGGAATATATCATAATTCGGGAATAGTAATCCAATAATATGAAAATTCCACCATAATATCTTTGTAAAACAGCAATGTATATCAATCCAAAATTTTCGTCGTTTTTGTGCATAAAAATATCAATTTTCAAATCTAGAAATTTAAATTATATGTTCACATGTGAAAATATATATATTAGATTTTTATAAAATAGAAGATAATAAAATTGAAAAAAGTGGAACAAATACACATAAA